>NW_025422816.1:0-194158 GCF_020497125.1 Mauremys mutica
TGGAGCAGGATGTATGTTTGCCCTAGACCCACAACATTCTCCAGTCAAGATAGCTTTGTACTTATTCATGGTGACTGTGCAGGGTTCAAAACCTGACTGGGTGAGGCTAAGGAGGGAGAAGGGGATTTTTCCTCTGCAACTGTAACAAACAATCTAGGCCATTTCTCAACTACCTTTAGATTGTAATGTCAAGTTAACTATATCACCTACTCTTCCCCAGGACCTATTGCCTCATGGCACACATGGGAGGTGGGGGTGGCAGAGGCAGAATTAAGGTTGCACAAACAAGCTCTAACATTTTTACTTTTACTTGTGTAATATCACTTGGAAGAAATAACTTAACACCAACAGACCCCAGTCAGGAGTGGGCAGGATCAAACCTCAGGAGCTTAGTCCATGAGCCTTTACTATAGAAGCTAAAAGCCACCAGACTGTTAGCTAAGGCTATAGAGCAGACTCATTAATCCCTAAATGCTCTCAATGCCACTAGATGGGACAGGCCACTGCATCCAGCTAGTGTGTGGGTTATAATGGTTCTTGCAAGCTTCATTTACAGCAGCTAGCACCTTCTAGTGGAATAGCTAGCTGAAGCCCATAGGCTCAGTAAACTTAATGACTATTGCTTCAACATCATCCAAGTATCTCCATAGGTTTTTTCTAATCCCAATCTGGAGAAGTGTCTGTAAAAACAGGTGGTGTCTGGTTTCTCTACCACTGCCACACTAAGCATTGCAGCCATTCTTCCCTTAGTCCTCAAATTATTTTCTACTTCATGGACTACTTGCTTTAGGTCACCTGTGATCTAGTTAATGCATTAAGTACACCTCTACCTTAATATAACATGACCCGATATAACATGGTAAAGCAGTGCTCTGCGGGATGGGGGTGGGGGGGGGGGAAATGAGGCTGCACACTCCAGTGGATCAAAGCAAGTTTGATATAACATGGTTTCACCTATGTGGTAAAACATTTTGGCTCCCAAGGACAGCGTTATAGCGGGGTAGAGGTGTAGTTTGAAAAATTTCAAGTTTAGTGGGCTACATTCTACTCAAATGCTTTATTGACATTTACCTAAAGGTTTATATTTTAGTGATCCAGGGCTTGTCTAAAAAGTACTTCTATGATCAATGAGCATTATGACAATCTAGCTTTGTGTCCAAGACATCCAGCACTATGCAACACTCTCCCATGCACACCCCACTGAGCCCAAAGCTCCTACAATTCCAGTGACAAAGATAGGTTTCTTCTTTCCCCTTTATGCTTAGTTATACATGGATCAGGTTTGCCATAGAGCCACTTCCACTGCTGAGCTAGCGTGTTGGGACCTCAAAGTGGGTCACAACCCCCTTTGAATGGGGTTGCCAGAGCTGGCTTAGATTTGCTGGGGCATAGAACTACCCCTGGCTGAAGCCAAAGCCTGAGGACTGAGGTTACAGGCCCCCTGCCTGGGGCTGAAGCCCTTGAGCTTCAGATTTGGGCCCCTGCCCAGAGCAGTGGGGCTTGGATAGGCTTAGGCTTTGGTTCCCTCCTCCTAGGGTTGTGAAGTAATTTGTTTTCAGAAGGGTATTGCGCTGCAATGAAGGTTGAGAACCACTCCACTAGCCTACTGGTGCACCATTTAGTAAAGTGAACTCTACACATTCAAATAGTTGTATTCAGAATTGTTTAATGTCTTAGATACAGTAGGCACAGGACAGTTATTATCCAGCTGGAACAATCAGACAACAGGCATACAACTATCTATAAAGAGTTACATAGTTAACACAGCATCCCTTAATACACTGACTTATTGTCCTAACCTACCTTGAACTCCTCCTCAAGTGACTAGATGGGAAGTGGAGTTTAATATACAAGTAAACAAGAGAGGAATGAAAGGTAACTTTTTTGGGTAGTCTTGCAAAAAGCAGTACCTCCAACCCTTTGATAAAAAGGTAACCCATCCAAATGTGTTAAATATTTGTTTAGCTTTTATATTCCTTCCTTCCTCCAACCCTTGTATATGGTGGTAAAAGAAGAGCAGACAGACAATAGCTGAGGGACACAATTGGCATAGAAGAACAAATCAGAGCAGAAGAGGCTCCAACTAATAGCCAGAGATGCCAAGGAAACACCAGCTTTAATAATCTTCTTTAAATGGATATTCTTTGTGATTGACAGCACTAAAAAAAAAAAAGTGGGTGTTACTGAGTATTCAAAGTAACTACACATGTCCTTCTCTCAGGAAGACAGGTGGGTATGATGGTGCATAGATAGATGTTCACTAAGCAGGTCCCTACTGTAGGCATTAAAAGCATTCTGAACCTCCCGGCCATTCCTTCCATAGCACTTCTACCTTAGTCAGAGGAACATTGCTTGCTGGAGCAGTCATTAAATGTAGGTATTTGGAACATATGGACAAAACAGAGGGGATAATACCTGCTAAAGAAATGACTATGTAGGGATTATCTTCCTCTTGCCATCAGTCATTCCAAGACCTGGTCTACATTACTGGGTTAGGTCAATGCAAGATGCCTTGTCTCAACCTAGCTGTGGAACTGCCTTCACTTATGTCAGTGGGCGCCAAATTTAAGCGCCTCTCTCTGACAATTTAACACCACCTCCCCAAGCAGTGTACTTGGACGATCAATGTCGTGTCAGTGTAGACACTGCACTGCCTTTGTTGCCTGTTACTGGCTTTCAAGAGCCATGTCCCACACTGACACAACAAGCGCTGCTAGGGAGGATGCACAGTGCTTCAAGTATGCACACACACAAGCAGTTTAATAGCCACTGCAGTGGCTGTATGCTGATGTAAGCTATATTGACATAATTTTGTATTGTAGACAGAGTCTAAGGTTTGTCTAATTACCCAAAGCCCATGATTTAAAATCTGGGGTCCTGCCTGCTTTCCCTTCCTCAAGGAGAGCGAGACCCTGCCTTGCTTTTAAAAGCAACAGTAAGCATTCTGTAAGAAAAGCAACTTACTTGACCATTTCAACGACCCTCCAATTCCTGTTAAAGCTGAGGATGGTTTCCATCTCCTCATTAGTCAATTCAAAGTCAAACACCTGAAAGCAAAGTGTTTTCAGTTAGGTCTGTAAGCCGCTGGAAATTAAGTGCACCTAAAGTGAAGATAAGGCAGCTATGACTTAGAGCTGGGGTGAATTGTACCATATTGGATGACCAAAAATCCCACTGAAGCATAATTACACCAGCTACCCTCACTTCAGGTAGAGTGGAATACTTAGCACTAGAACACGACACCCCCCGCCCCCCAATCCTTTCATCTGTAACTGCTCATATGACATCAGGCTTCCAGAAGTTCGACCCAGAACAACTAAAAGGAAGTCCCATGACTTCGGCAACATGCAATGGAAAGAGACACCTTAGATTCTAAGGCCAGAGTACCTCTTTACTCCCATGAGTATTTCCACTGAAGTCAGTGGGCTGCTGGGTGAGCAGGTCTCGCCCAAGGATGACGACTTGTGTGGCACCTACTCACGTACTGTCCCACTGACTTCAAGGGCAGTCCTCAGGCGAGTAACTTCTCTCCACTGTGAGGAAGAGGCTTATAGGCAGACTGTGGCCCCTTAGCAAAGTTATGCAGTTTTCCTCTCAGAGTTTACATGATCAGACCCATCGCCTGTTAAGATTTGCTGGGATTTCCCCTCCCTTTTAATAAATGTAAACATTGATATAGCCATACCTGTTTCAGGATAGCAGTCCCCCAACAGTGATCAGTGCTAGATGCTTCAGAAGAAGGTGCAAGGAAGCCAATGGTGGAAAATTAGGGAACAACCTTCCCCTAGAAGACTTCTTTTCAACTCCCATCAATTATTAGTAGCATTATACCCCGAAACATAAGTGATTATAGTGCTAATGCATTTTTAGTCTGTCCTGTACAACTGATGTTGTTTTAGGCAGCTAGAATGCTTGAGCCTACTAAGGTTTTGGTGTCAGGGATGTGTTGTGGCACTGCATTCCACTATTCATTTATGCATTGTATAAGTTATGCCTGGCACGTTCTTGTATTAGATGCTCACGCCAACTGATCTTTATTATATCAACCATTGTAGTGCCATAATAGCCCTTTTTAAGTCCTCTCCTCTCTAAACTAAATAGGCCTAATCTTTTCACACATTTGTCCATATGTTTTTAAGTCTACTCATATTAAATTACTTAAAGGTAATGCCTAGTGGGTAGAGCACAGATCTATTCCCAGCTCTGCCACTGGCCTGCTGGGTGATCTGGGCCAAGTCACTTCACCACCCTCAGTTTCCCCATCTATAAGCAGGTGGATAATGAGTCTGACCACTCTTGCAAAGCATTTTGAGATCTACTGCTGAAAAGCACAATATAAGCAGTAGGTATTAAGTTTAACTCTAGCTGCGTAGGAGTAGAATTAAAGCTTAAAATTAAGAGACTTGGAAATGTGGTATGACAAATAAGATTGAGAGTTTAATTCACTTCGCTCCTGGTTTTAAATTTAACAAAAATGCAAGTCCACTTTAATTTTCACACAAAGCATGAACACACAAAACTAAAAATGGAGTACTGAATGCTGAAATATTGAAGGGTCTTTCCACCTCTCTGCCCCTTCTCTTGCTCCCATCAAATGTAATTTGGGTTAATGAGAAAATATGAAGATGTAATGGATAGGTGTAGCAATAGTCTTATTTGAAACCTTACCTTAAAGTTCTCCTCAATACGGTGTGGTTTGTCAGACTTGGGAATGACTGCCACATTCCTCTGGATGTGAAACCGGATCAGAACCTGAGAGTAAAGAACAGGAATTCTGATGACACTGAAGCTACCAGTCACTAGTAGAGCTGGTCAAGGGCTTTTTGGAGGGTTTTTTTTGGGGGGGGGGGGGGGGGGGAGGTATTGTTCTAAATAAGTTTTCTAGAAAAGTAGCACTTTTTTTCCTGGGGTTACAAACCAATTCCAGTTTCTGCAAATGTATTCATTGTTCAGAAATATTCCTCAGGTGGTTTGTGCAAACAAATTGCATCCAGTAGTATGTTTGCAAGCTGCTCAAGTCAACTATGAATTGTTTGCAATGTCATTGTTTCTGCTCCCTGCTCGGGCAAGAAGTTTTTGGAAAAAAAGAGGACGCCTTCAGTGAACCCCTGTATAAGACAGGCCGGGGGGGTGGGGGGGGGGGGTCAGATGATCAGAGAGGCCCCTTCTGGTCTTCAGAACTGAACGAGGAACAGCTAAGGCTCCCAGCTTTGACGTCTTCAGCAGAAAAAAGGGATGAATTTTTCAGGAAGCATTTTTTGGGGAAAAAAATTCACCCTGTTTTTCAAGCTACTTTATGATTGGTGCCTGACAACTGCTGACTGCATGTGAGTGTGAGGATCTGTCTGAAGAGTCATTCTCTCAAACATTCTTATGAGCAGAGAAAAAAACAAAACACCAACAACACATTTGTAAGAGTGTTTGTTTTCCAGAATTCAATGTTTTTGTGAACAGTTGAGGAAAATTTCTCATGGCTGCTTAGTTTGACAATGTTTGTACTTCTTAGTATTTGCTGTGCACAAAAACACTGAATTCTGGAAAACAAACACCTGCTAGCTTTAGTCAACAGCGAAACACTGAGGCGTCCATGAAAAATAATTTAGTCAGATCAAAGATTCATAGGGTGATTTGGCTGAAGCACATTTGATTTTTCCACAGCCCCTTTCATCATTAAGTTCATATGATCAACATGGCACTTTCTGGAGAACATGCAAAGGCCCATCTCCAAGGCTGGTCAGCAATAATCTGTGCTAATGACAGGCACTCCCTGTTTCTTGCCAGGTCCTTCGTGTTCCCAGACTGAACGGTTTGTTCTGACAATCCCGCTCCTTCGAAACTGAGTTCCATTTAAACTAAGACATTCTAAAGAGAGTCACTGTGTAAAGACGGCAGAGTATCTGTGGAAGAGTGCAATGTTGGTGCAAGGCAATTTATTATAAAGGAGCAACATGCACTGTGCTGTGATTCCAATGTACCTGAGCAGAGGTTTTGTTGTGTTTAGCGGCAATCTCTTTAATCTTAGGGTCCTCTAGAAGAGTAGGGTCCTCTGGCTTGGCCCTATAAAATGAAAAAAAGGATGAGAACAGTCAGTAGGTTAATGGTAGACTACCATCCCTTGCAGGAAACAGGATATATTTCACAGGAGGATTTGCAATATAGCATCAGAAATACATAGCAATTGTAACGGCATTGGTCATTCAATTTTCTTCGATGATTTGAGAGAGACATACATACTCTAAAATACTTCTGAGAAGAGAGGCTGCCAAGCATTCTTACCATGGCCTATCAGGAGATCCCAGGGGACTGTATGCGGTCACAGAGATCCCTTTGGATTGGCAATACTTAATCAGCTTCTCCTGGGTAAGGTATGGGTGGCACTCAATCTGCAAGCACAAGGACACACAGGTTCACTCAGTGGCAGACTGCACTGCTAGCACTCCTGTGCTCCAGAGAATACAGACCCTAGGACTACCTTTGGAGCCACTCGTATGCCTACGGTATAAACAAGTCTTGCGGAACATATCTCACACACACACACTCTACGTGCCTTGCTGTTGATTATTATTTGCACTACAGTAGCATCTAGAGCAGAGGTTCTCAAACTGTGGGTCGGGACCCCAAAGTGTGTCGTAAACCCTTTTTAATGGAGTCGCCAGGGCTGGCATTAGACTTGCTGGGGCCTGATGCCAAAAGCCCAAGCCCCTCCACCTAGGGCTGAAGCCAAAGCCCGAGAGTGGCAGGTCTCAGGTTATAGGCCCCCAACTGGGGCTGAAGCCCTTGGACTTCGGCTTTGGCCCCCTGCCTGGGCAGCAGGGCTCAGACTTAGGCTGTGGCCCTCTCACCTGGGGCTTTGGTCTCCCCTTCCCGGGGTCGTTTAATAATTTTTGTTATCAGAAGGGGGTCGCAGTGCAATGAAGTTTGAGAACCCCTGACTAGAGGCGTGAACCTATATCAGAGCCACACAGTGCTAGGTTCTGTACAATATAGTGACAGGCTCTGCCCTGAAGCGCTTCCAGTCCAAATAGACAAGATATACAAAGTACTATTATCCCCATCTGTAAAATGGGGGAACAAGGGTAAGTGACTTGCCCAAGGTCATGAAGGAAGTCTGTAGCAGATCAGGGTCTACGAAGTCACCGTTCAGTGAATTAACCACAAAATTGTTCTTCTTTCTTTTATCATGATGATGATGATTATGGAAAACCTGATAATAGTCTACATTCCCATCACACAAAAGTTACTCTCCCATGGCGAGTAGAATTTTGCTAGGGCAGGTATACATGTAATGCTTTAACTATACTGTATATGGGCAACGTGGCAGTGTAATTGTCGTCGTAGAAACCAGAACTTGGGGATTTCCCAACTTGTTGTTTTAACGCCTTAAATTTACATTAATATAGTTTTGTATCTCCTTTCTGATTACACATTCAAATAATGCAGCCTGTAAAGCATGCATATACTTCTACAAGAGCAGTGCACCACTTTAAAGTACTTCTTAGATTGTAAATACTTCAGGGCAGAATCCGTGTCTTTTTAGGGTATATGTAATGCACCCACCATACTGGGAACCTAATCCTGATTGGGACGTTTGGGTACTCCAGCTACATAATATTAGACAACAATATTATTAAAAAACTGTTTTAAAGCAATTTGTTTTAAGTTAATGTTTAAAAAAAAGGTGTTAGGCAAAGTCAAACGGCTTATTATGGTCCATAAATAAAGAGCCAAATGGAGTAGTTATCAAATCCTTTATCCTGCCTTCTGAAGTCACAGGAAACTGGCTGAGCAAGACCCCACCACACGTTCAAAGGTAAAAAGGAAAAGCCTTTGGCCTGCTCATGCCAGGTCTTACCTCGTGCAGGTAGTCCCATTGATGTCAATGGCACTGTTCACATGAGTATGGATTCCCATGTTTATTCATGCTTATAGATTACGCTGCAGGTGCTGGTGTTAACTTGGCAGGTTCAACTGGCAATCTCAATGGTCATACAAACTTTACGGTTACAATGCTGTGTCTACAAATACAGCCCCTCCCCCCTACGCTTAGACCACGCTAAAGTTACACATTCAGCCAAAGGAGTCATTTAATGACGCCGTAAACGCTTGGGGGAAAAAAATTATATGGGAACCCTTCCCAATCATACTGCAGAACCATGACATGACACAAGGATAACAATAAAACTGGAGGTATAGCTTTAAGACTCTGAAACGCTCATGAATGCTATTGCCCAGCATACTGCATTAAGCAGAGGAACTTTCAGCCGCTATAGTTTAAAGCCAGAAATCTGTTTTTTGTTTGTTTTTTTTGGGGGGGGGGGGGGGGACCCTTGGAAAAAACTGCACAAGTCAGGGAAAAATTTAAATCAACTCTAGTGGGTTTAAATCTGTGGGTATATTTTGTAGGGTCAAATGTATCATAGTGTTCTCCAACTCCTTGATGTGTAAGACATCTGTCATGGACAGGCTGGACCTTTAAAGGGGATTTGGGTGGGTTCTTTCTTGTCTGTGAGGTAGCAGTTAACTAACTCCCTGATGATCTTGATCTGGTGACTTTATTACAACTATTGATCCCAGCTGTAAGTGAAAGGGTCTGAGAGAACTACACAGGACAGAGGAGAACTCAGTTAAGGGAGCTTCCTGTTGGTAGGAAGGGCTGGATGAAGGCAGATTGAAGTAGGAAGGTCCCTGGGAGAAGAGGCAGTGAGGAAACCTGCTGCAAAGAAGAGCCTTCAGGGGAAAAGTCCTGGGTGGCAATGCTTAGCTTACGAAACATAGAACGCCATGAAGTCTGAAAGTAGGGCAAAGGGAGAGAACTGCAGCATAGCCCAAAAGGGGCAGAACCACCATTTGTTTAGCTGTTTATCTGGATTTTCAGTTTGTCCTTTCATTACCTGGAAAGGGACAGAACTTAAGAGATAACTGGGCTGGGCCACAGAAGATGCAGACAGAAACAGATCAAGCCATTGCAGGGCCAAAGTGACCACCAGAGGGTGCTAGAGATGAAGACCCCTGCAATGTCAGGCTCGGATACCTTGGGGTGCTATGATGATGAGTGAAACCGCTTACAGCATTTCATGGTGTTGTGAAAAGTTCTATATTCTGCACATGCTGCTACAAGGTGTATCAGGTTAGTCTAGATACCACATGACTACTGGGATGCAAGTTTGGGTATTACTGTTGAATGACAATCCTCTCACTGAACTGTAATGTCAGACTTCCTGAGTTCTCAGTATTTTGCTGAATTCCAAATTCCTTAAGTTCAGTGCAAGCATATGTAGCCCAGCCTTTACACTATGTTCAGCAGAAGCCAGCAGGAATAAATACCTTACCTGGTTGTTGGCAGGCTTGAATTTTAAACCAGGTTTAGTTAAGAGTCTCTCAATCTGTTTGTGGTTAAAGTTGGAGATTCCAATGGCTTTCACCAGACCTGCATCCACCAGCTCTTCCATAGCCTAAGAGGACAAAGTAATCCAGTCATGTGCTGAAGCTAGTACTACTGCCAGCTTAGCCTTTTTCTTTACCACAGTAACTGATAAACCAATAGGGAGGTCAGACTAGAGCAGGGGTGGGCAAACTTTTTGGCCCGAGAGCCACATCTGGGTATGGAAATTGTATGGCAGGCCATGAATGCTCACAAAATTCGGGGTTGGGGTGCGGGAGGGGGTGAGGGCTCCGGCTGGGGCAAGAAATGAGGAGTTCAGGGTGCGAGAGGGTGCTCCGGGCTGGGATCAAGGGATAGAAGAGGGATTAGGGATGGGGTAAGGGGTTGGGGTGCAGGCTCTGGGTGGCGCTTATCTCAAGCAGCTCCCAGAAGCAGCAGCAGCATGTCTCCATTCCGGCTCCTACACGGAGGTGCAGACAGGCGGCTCTGCACGCTGCCCTGTCCGCAGATGCCACCCCTGCTGTGGGGGTAGCGCTTGGGCGGGGGCAGCGTGCAGAGCCCTCTGGCTGCCCCTACGCGTAGGAGCCAGAGAGGGGACATGCTGGCTGCTTCCAGGAGCTGTGCAGAGTGGGGCAAGTCCCTGACAACGCTCCCTGGCTGGCAGGGGAGGCTCTAGCAATTGCGCTGCCCCAAGCAGGGCGGCACGCCGTGGGGGCGCTCTGGCAGTCGCCAGTCCCGCGGCTCCGGTGGACCTCCTGCAGACGTGCCTGCGGAGGGTCTGCTGGTCCCGTGGCTCCGGTGGAGCATCCGCAGGCGTGCCTGTGGGAGGTCCATCGGAGCCGCTTGCCGCCCTCCTGGCGGCATGCTGCCCCAAGCACGCGCTTGGCATGCTGGGGTCTAGAGCCGGCCCTGCTGGCTGGAGTGCAGAAGCGGGGCAAGCCCCGGACCCCACTTCCCAGCGGGAGCTTGAGGCCAGATGCAGCCCCTAGGCTGTAGTTTGCCCACCCCTGGACTAGATGATCTTATGGTCATGTCTGGCCTTAAAAATCTTTGCATCTATGAATTGACTGTTCACGTTAAGCATGTCTTTTCCACAGAGTCCATCACATTCAGCCCAGCCCACCCTTTCCTCATGAGAGCCGAACCGCATCCTTTTAGGACACCTGTCTTTTTATGCCATCTTATAGGAGCAACGAGGTTAATAAATCACTCCGTTTTTCACCTGACAGGAAAGAGACATGAAGAGCACAGACCTGAGACTCAAGCTACACAGGCAGGCGATCACATTGTTCTTTTCCACAATACTCAGCCCACCATTATGGGGGAAATGGCATTCTCAGAGCCACTACATCTCCTAGGCTGTGGGTAACAGCAACAGACATAGAATCATGCCACTCAAATGGAATAAGGGGTAGATAGCTCTGAATAAAGAACATTTGGAAACCTTGAATTCCTAGTAATGCAAAGACCCTGTGAGCAGCCCAGAGTCGAATACATCTCTCCAAATCCTAATATGAACAACACTGCAGCCCCCACCATTCCTGGCATGCAGCCTTCTGCTCAGCCTCTGGTGCGTAAAGACAAAGGGGGAATTTTTACCTCCCATGTGTCCAGAATATCAGTGTTACTGGGGATAATCATACCGTTGTCATCTACAGGATGCGTCTCCTCACCAGCCTGCCATATCAAGACAGAAAGTTTAAAGAGATTTATTTTCAGAGCTGGAATACCCAAATTCTACCAGCAAGACAAAATGGATACATGGGCCCCAATTCAACAAGGAATTTAAGCACATGCAAAACTTTAAAACAATGCGCTTAGAATTATGCACATATTTAAGTACCTTGCTGAATCAGAGCCATACTACATATGGTGACTTGAATTGGGGCTAATAGAGGGGAAATAGTAACCTTTGTTCACGTAATTAGCTTAAGTCTAAAGAGAGGAGAGGGAAGTCCCTCATTCTTTATGTAACAAGTTTCATTCCAGCCCTGGTATTCATCCCAAAAACCTATAGTTAATTCTGTGATTTGCTTCATCTTCCACTGATAATCACTCTAAATAGACCAATAATTAAGAACATAAGAATGGCCATACTGGGTCAGACCAAAGGTCCATCTAGCCCAGTATCCTGTCTTCCAGCAGTGGCCAATACCAAATGCCCCAGAGGGAATGAACTGAACAGGTAATCACCAAGTGATCCATGCCCTGTCGCCCATTCCCAGCTTCTGGCAAACAGAGGCTAGGGACATCATCCCTGCCCATCCTGGCTAATAGCCATTGATGGACCTATTCTCCATGAACTTATCTTGTTCTTTCTCCCAAAATAGGAATCCACACAACACTGCCCCTGCAGCTGAAGAAGGCTGGATGTGAAATACCCTCCTCCAAACCCATGCATTCTATGTTGTAAAGTCACAGTTCTGCTATTCCTTAGAGAGAGAAAAGTATAGCATGCAGCCACCAGAACTCCTAAAGAGCTAATCGACAGCTAAATACCCATATGCACAGCAGTATAGCCTTGCTTTTTCCATGTAGGTGACCTGCACTGGAGCACTTGCTGGTTGCTACCAAAGTCTCTGGAGGCATGAAATGCTGTGGAAGAAATATCTATAGATGCCTCCTCCTCATCTTCACCCCTCTTCTACCAGAGAAGTGGCCTCACATTTCTCTATGTAGTGTAACATTTAGATAAATAAAGCATGGCAAAGCAGCATTCCAGAAGGAGGCTAGTCCTCCTTGGCTGACTAGATGGTGGCCATGGCCTAGCATCTGAGCACTCAAGGATTCTTTCAGGATGAGGAGGAGAAAAGAGGAGGCTTGCTACCTTGAATCCCATAGGAAAATGAATAAGGTAGAGGTCCAGGTAATCCAGTTTCAGTGCAGCAAGGCTTTTCTGGCATGCCCCCTTCACAAGGGATCGCTCATGAAACGTGCACCACAGCTGCAAGGAAAAAAAAACGTGCATGACAGTTACTCTGAAACCTTAGAGAATCCCCCAGACCGGAGAGAGGCTATGTTATATCTACTAGAAGTAGATCTGAGTGTATCACCCCTTCTGCTTACATGGCTTATGCCAAAGGCAGCTCGATGTGTCTTACTGCTAAAATTGTAAATCACAGATTAAAATAGAGCCCAAACTCAAAATACAGTATTAACACAAAGCAACTAGAATTTTTATTTCTAAAAAGGAATTGACAGAATAAAGTTTCCTGCCATGTGTCCCCCAGATGGGAAAAACTACATGTCTTTTGTCAAGTCCACATTTTCAAGGTGATTAAAGTTGTCAGTATGGCCTACTGACTTTTATAACCTAATTCCAAAGCTCAGATACAAGGAGAGAGTTGTCATACAGTATTTGGAAACTTCAATAAATCCCCAATTAGCCACACATCATTGTCCTGAACCCAAACTAGAGCTGGGTGTAACTTGTCTTTTATTTAAAATATTTTGATGGAAAAACTGGTTTTGACCAAAATTAAAAGTTGAAAAAAAAAATGTTATTTTGGTCAAAATTTCCATTTTCTTTTAATTGAAAAACTAGAAACAAAAAATTCTTAGTAACAATGTCCATCTTCTATTATGGTGTTTTTGGTTTTTTACCACCCTCTAACCTTCCCCACCACAAAAGACCCCAAAACAAAACAAAAATAACCAACATTCTATTTGTTTTGTTGACAAACTGAATTTTCTCCAGAAAATTAAAATACAAATACCCACAAATTTCCTTCTCTTCTAAAACTGGTTTTAGGAAGAGGAACTAATTCAGAGATGAGTGCAGAGGTGATCTAAGTTGGTTTAGCTCATATGTCAGTGGGCCAGAAGAAAAAAAGTAGAGCAATTAAGGCAATTAACTAGAAAAGTAAAAGTTATAATAGCCCCCCCCCCCCCCCCAACTTTAAATTACACCTTATTCCAGGTTTTCATTGCATTTCATTTCATTCGTTCCACCAATTTAGGCTTCCTTACGCATCAGTAAGTAGGTCTTAAAAAAAGTTAACTTAAGCATTGCCTCTGAATGAGACCTGGAGACTTTAATTTCTTGTTTTTCCTACCATGCTTCTTGGGGAAAAAGCCTTAAAATAGCAAAGACTCGAAATTTGCAGATCAGGAGAAATTAACATGATCATGGTGTATACGCTACCCTTCTCTAGGTTGTCAATATGCTCCCAAGAGGGTGGTTCTCCCATTGCAAATAATGGATGAACTTTATGGAAGATCCTGTTCCAGACAACAGAATTACAGGAATCCCATTTTCCTTGCTTTTACCCCTCTCCCTGACTCGCTGGAAAGACGGAAGCATAAAACTGATAGCAGGGGTGAAGAAGATTAGTCCCTCGGTCTTTTTACCCCTGGAGCATGGGCTGTCTGTTGAGCTCCATCTCTCTCCATGTAGCCAACTGATTTGTCCCAGGACCCCATGATACAATTCCTGTAGCCAGGGTTGTACCTTACTGACAACAAAAAGATCTTCCCGTTTCACAACCCCTTCCTTGATTTTCTGCTGGATCCCATCCCCTATTTCACTCTCATTCTTGTACAAATAGGCACAGTCGAAATGGCGGTATCCAACATCGATGGCAAACTTCACTGCTTCTTCCACCTTCCCTGGAGGAGCCTGAAAACAAAACGAACACCTGTAAAATGCCAACATTTCCAGATAGGAGAGTGGCTCAAACTGACCACAGAGGGAGTGTGCTAATCCAATGGCATGCAAACTAGATCAGACTAATCACCATTTTGTATGTGCTTCTGTACCAGGGAATTTAACCTGTGATCTGTATTTATACTGAGCATAAAACTACTCAGGGTTTTGTTGTATGGGACGGAATCCAGAGGAGAATGTGAAACACAAAGCAAGAGTGATTCAGGGAACCCCAGTTGGGTCAGTTTCTAGTTTGAAAACAGTGTTGGATTCCTGGCTCTGTAACTATATCCAGCATTATATGTAGGCTACACAACCACCACCATATCTATGTATGGGGGTAGCTCTTGCCTACCTGCCCCTCCCTCTACCTTCTCCGACCCCCCTTCCCCCATACACACACCAACCAGGATAGCTTTTTGGGGGACACCCCTTTGCTACTGCAAGCCTAGCCCAGATCAGCCACCTTCCCTATCAGTTAGGACAGCTTTTTGGGGGGAGGTTGCTCCTTTAAGTACCCCATCAACCCTCTCCCCACATGCACTACCAGGTAGCAGAAGCCTAAGATGGTACTGTGTCTAGCACGAGTCCTGCTTGCAAGATGGAATCTTGCAAAAATACTGTTCCCCATTCCCCACAGTCCACGCACATGTTCCTGGAGTCATGGGAGTGAAAGGTGGTTGGGGGAGGACTTGCCTAACAGTTCTCTCTTCTGGATGCACAACGTTGATATTTTGATTAGTTGCATTGGAGTTAATGGGCGCTGTGTGGCTGAATTCCCTAGATGGCTTTGAAACCCTCAAATCCAAATGCTGCTGGGCTTCTTTGGTTATTTGCTCCCCAACTGTGTAACTTCCTATAGTATATGCTCAGGGTCCAATAAATGATACATATAAGACAAGACTATTCAATGCTGTACTTTCTTCACTGCAAGTGCATAAAGACTGCCCTTGGACTGGATGAGAGGGTAGAAAGATTTTTTTTCCTGTCCTCTCTTCAAATTTTGTCTAGTCAAATTTGAGATCAGAAATGGCAGGTGCTCTACACGTTTCAGGATCAAACGCAGAAGAAACAGGTTCTCCTTTAGCTCAGTCAATAACTCTGCCTCTTTGACCTGCAGAGATTCATTCAGTTTCTTGTTGGAATGGATTCCTTACAAATAAAACACAGTTATCTGATAACCTATACCATCTGGTTATCTTTATCTATTCTGTATTCACAGAAAGAATGGCAGTTATTTGGTTATTGTTGCCTCAATATACCTATGCCATAGCTCTTTTTATAATCTCTAAGACATGTATTTTCAAACTTCTTCATAGTACAGACCACATTTTAATACAGAGATTCTCTTAGGGATTCTCCCCTCGCCTCACAAGCTTTGCAATCATATGGATCAATCTCCTTTCCCACTGTCTACTTCATAATCACCCTGTGGTAAAAACAGCACTTGCTTAAGTAGAAGGTGAACACTAGGAAAGTCTGTAATATTTTAAACTTCTTTTAGCATGATCCAGCAGGTGGAACAAGGGCCTGTGCGATCAGACAGTTATCCACAGCGCAGAGCTTGAGAACCTCTGCTCTACATGTTGATAAGTTATGCAGCTAAAAGTAACAGATACTGGGCAGAGATGATAGAATTCAAAAACTCTGGATGTTCCTACAGTAACGTTAACTTTGTCTCCGCATTAGTGTACATCTGAAGAGGGTCTTTCATCACATGAACACACAACACTGAGCAGTGCAGAATACTGGCCATCAATACAATATAAGTAGAAGAAACTGCAACTATTTTCCTACAGCTATGAGCACTTTTTTACTGTGTACAAAAGTGTTCTAAAAACAATGTACACACTGGGTAATCTTTGCTTGTTCTCTGTGTGGTTACATTGCCAGCTTTAACATTGTTTTAATAGATTTTTGTACATAAACACACTCCCAGGGTAAGAGTGGGACTGCAGTTACAAGAATCAATTTGTCACATCTAAGGCCAGAAAGGACCATTATAATCAACTTTGTATTTAAGTAAAATACACCCCGAAATTTGCTACCAGGGACCAAGGACCCTTTGGAAACCCTGAATTTTTAAAGAGTCTTTCATGAAGATGTGTTGTCTCACTGTTGGGCACATTTTAGTCAGCGTCAGTATCTCTTAAACCAACATTTTATGCTCACAAGTAGCTGCAGAATCCAAGCACCTAGAACAAAGCCCAATTCCTACAACTGCTGCTCATTAGCCTTTTACTGACACTGAAACGCTGCTAGGCTCCTATATCCATATAAGGGCCAGACACTGAGCGCGATAAAACCAAACGCCTACCAGGAAATTGGACTCCACGATGCCATCCAGAGCTTGCGAGCAACAGAAACAAAAATAGCTTGCAAAGGGGTAACTAAGCGGCCTGTGCCGCTGCCGCCTCTGGCATTGCAGGAAGCCCCGAGGAAAAGAAACTCCTGCCTCTTGCACAGCCGCAGCTGGAAACTTTGGCCGCATTTGTAAAGGGAGAAACAAACGCCAAGAGCCGAGCGCTTCCTGCGGCAGAGAGCAGCGGCAACGTACCCGGCGCGCCAGACCCTGGATCCCGTCCCCCCCATTTGCAATTACCTGCCAGGTGCCCAGCCCCAGGATGGGCATCTTGGCCTTAGTGCTCAGTTGCACGTAGGTCGCCATAATTCCCGCTCTCTGTGGACCACGCCCCCGGGCCCTGCGCCAGCCGAGCCTCTTTTATAGGCCTGGCCACGCCTCAGCCCCCGGGCGCGAGCGGCATTAGGGCTGTGAGCGGAGCGGGGCCCGGGGAGGTGCGCGGGCCAGAGGCCCTGGAAGCTACGCGCCTGGCGCTGGGGGCAGCTCTCTCCTTGCAGCGTGATCCGCTGGTGCTGCCCCGACCCCGCCTGCAGCCGCCCCGCAGCCCGCACGGCCCGGCGCTTGGCGGGAGTTCCCCACACAGAACAGGCTCCTCTCGCTGCCTGTCTCTTTCTCCAGGCGCTGGGCGGACCCGCCTGCTACCGGCGTGGCAGCGGGGAAGGGCCGAGGCAGCTGCTCCCCTCTCTCCGCGTGCTGGGTTTGGCTTTATTTCTGGAATAGGGGAACCAAGGTCTCTTTAAAAAATGGTCCCCGCCTAAATCCGTAGTTCGGCAGACGAACAAGGCGCCTAATTACTCGAAAGCTCTGAGCATGCCGCAGTTCCCAAGGGCGAGTTGCGGGCCCTGAACATCTCTGAAAATCAGGCCCCACGTGTCTCAAACTAGGCCCCCGAAGTACACAAGGTGCTAAGTCTAAAAATTTGCATCTTAATTGATCTCTGCCTCATTTCCCCATTTAAAATAGGGAAGAGCCTGACCTGCCTGAGTGGGCTATTGTGAGGCTCTGTTAATGTTTCTAAGGTGCTTTGAGATCCTACAATGGAAGCAGCAATAGAAATTGGCGTGGCTACTTCCACCCTTTCATGTTTTCTGTATGTATAAATATCTCCTGTCTGCGTGTTCCATTCTCTGCATCCGAAGAAGTGGGCTGTAGCCCACGAAAGCTTATGCTCAAATAAATTTGTTAGTTGCTAAGGTGCCACAAGTACTCCTGTTCTTTTAGCAATAGAAATGTTATTGAACTACACATTCAGATCACACTGCTAGGGTGACCAGATGCCTTGATTTTACAGGGACAGTCCTGATATTTGGGGCTTTGTATTATATAGGTGCTGATTACCCCCACTTCCATCCTGATTTTTCACCCTTGCTATCTGGTCACCCTACACTGTGCGTTCTAGGGCTTTGTGTTCCAGGACTCCAGCCCTGTTCATGACCTTTTGGGTAAAAGGTCATATCTAACACTGACTATTATGGGGGGGGGGCAAACTTACTGACCCTCTGAGCCACATATGACACTTCAGAAGTTCAAGAGCTGGGAGACACCTGCCAGGGCTTGGGGTAGGGTGACCAGACCGCAAGAGTGAAATATCAGGACACATTGGGCTAGCGCGGAGGGAGAGAGGACGACAACGACAGACACAGGTGCACATAGCCATGAGAGGGGGCCCTAGGAAGCTGTGAGAGGGGTTGTAGGGCCCCTGCTGCAGCCTGCACCACAAGCCATAGGGCAAGGACACCTATTGAATTCAATGAGAATTTTGAATGTGACTTGATGTACCTAGTTCTGAGATTATAAAGCCAGAAGGGATCCGGTGATCACCTGGTCTCACCGCCTAGCACAGACATAGAACTTTCCCAAAATAATTCCTAGAGGATAGCTTTTAGAAAAAGCTTTTAGAAAAACACCATGACCCTTAGTATATTTTTAATCGTTAATTACTCTCACCATTGAAAAGGTATGCCTTATATCCAGTCTGAATTTGTCTAGCTGCAACTTCCAACCGTTGGCTCATGCTCTACCTTTCTCTTCTAGACTGAAGTGCCCATGATTAACTATTTGTTCCCCATGTAGATACTTACAGTCTATAACCAAGTCACTTCTTAACCTTCTTTTTGTTAAGCTAAATAGATTGATGTCCTTGAGGTGATCACTATAAGGCATGTTTTATAATCCTTTAATCAGTCTTGTGACTCTTTTCTGAACACGCTCCAGTTTATCAATATCCTTCTTAAATTGTGCACACCAGAACTGGACACTATTCCAGCAGTGGTTGCACTAGTGCCAAATACAGAGATAAAATAACCTCTCTACTCCTGCTTGAGATTCCCCTATTTAGGCATCTGGTCACCCTATTTCTGTATGCATTTCCCCAGGTTTTTTTGTAAAAATCAAAACTGAACTGCCCCAGAAATTCTGTCAAGTGGAATCATCGTGAAACTCGCATGGCTCCAACCCTGCCGATGAACCTTTAGATCCACTGCACAGACTTCTGCCACTTGACCTAATGGAGTAAGTGATGGCAGAGGCAGTAGGTTGTCATCCTATAGGTGATAGATCAACTCTATAAGGGGATGAGACACTTTTTTTGCCACTGGGTTTCACAGATATCTGCTGATAGAAGAGGAACTGTGAAACTCAGGAATCCTGGGTCTATTCCAGGCTCCTGAATGGAGTGGTCTCTAGTAGTCAAAGACCCTTCTTCCCCATCCCCTCTAGTCTATGTCTATCCCAGGGGTAGGCAACCTATGGCATGTGTGCCGAAGGCGGCACGTGAGCTGATTTTCAGTGGCACTCACACTGCCTGGGTCCTGGTCACCGGTCTGGGGGACTCTGCATTTTAATTTAATTTTAAATGAAGCTTCTTAAACATTTTAAAAACCTTATTTACTTTACATACAACAATAATTTAGTTATATATTATAGACTTATAGAAAGAGACCTTCTAAAACATTAAAATGTATTACTGGAATGTGAAACCTTAAATCTGAGTGAATAAATGAAGACTCGGCACGCTACTTCTGAAAGGTTGCTTACCCCTGGTCTATCCTATTGCTGTCTAACCCACCCCAGCTCCTCATCTGATTTCAAGTGCCCCCCACTACCGCTCTGGATTCCTTGTCCCAGTTTCCTGGTCCTGTCTCACTCTCCTCTCTCCCCGCCCCCATCCCTCAGATGAGATGTTCGTTC
Organism: Mauremys mutica; assembly: GCF_020497125.1. Classification (NCBI taxonomy): domain Eukaryota; kingdom Metazoa; phylum Chordata; order Testudines; family Geoemydidae; genus Mauremys; species Mauremys mutica. The sequence goes on from NW_025422816.1 coordinate 19,579, forward strand.
CAGACTGGCAAAATTATAACGGTTCCCAACATTTCAGCACTTCCCATCCTAAATTTTTGATTGCTTAACTATAGGCTAGCTCTGTCTACAACCTCTGATTAAAGGGCTTATAAGTGTAGCAACCTCCATCATAGCTAGTCACCAAAGATTGAACCCGAGCCATCCAGACTTAAAAGCATGAGCTTCTACTACTTGAGTTCAAGATATAACTCCCTTAGCTGGTAGCGATACAGTTATCCTCTAAAAATCCACCAGAGGAGGGCACAAAACACATGTTGGACAGTGAATTACAAAAGTGCCAAATATTATTACTAGACCTGCAATACTTTTCACAATGAACATCAGCGGTGGATAAACTGGGAGTTTAAGAATATTTGGAAAACAATTTTAGAATAACATTCAGTGCTGTGGTTTAAAAGAAAAAAAACCCTGTTAAAACTCATAACTTAGCAGCATTCAGTGTTTGGAAAAAAAAAACTTCTAGGAGCTATGGGATACAAGTTAAGAATGTTGAAACAGGAAGATGTTATGCTTAGTTACCACTTGGGCAAGGCAGCGTTCTGTGTAATACTTGCAAGATTTCACTGTAATGTTTTACAATAAATAACAGCGCAATGCTGATTCCATTGATACTGTTGAGCAATTCATGCTGATTTTATTTCAGTCCGCATGTTAATAGTTTTGAATACTGTAGAACATAATTTTCAGCTCAGTTGGTCTGAACATGCAGAGCTTTAAAATTGCTATGCTCTAAACTGTATATTAACTACAGTTTTATAAACCTGCATGTCAGACAACTGTGTGCCACTACTACTAGACAATGGTGCAAGGCTATTCAGTGTGAATCACAGAAATGTAGGACTGGAAGGGACATCAACAGGTCATCTAGTCAAACCCTGCACTGAGGCAGGACTGAGTAATAACAACTAGACCAATCCTTGACAGGTGTTTTTCTAATCTCGTAAAAAACTCCAATGACTGCTATTCCATAACCTCTGTAGGTAATTTGTCCAGTGCTTAACTACCTTTACAGTTAGGAAGTTTTTCCTCATGTCTAACCTAAATCTCCCTTGCTACAATTTAAGCCCATTGCTTCTTTTTCCTGCATGTCCTGAGTGGGACGGGGGTGGGTCCAGGCAGTGGAATTGTGGGGAGGGAGGTCGAGGGAGTCGGTGGGTGTGTGGGGATGGACCAGGGGAAGCAGGGTGGAGGAACTGAGGGGGACAGTACTGGGATTGGGGGAGTCTGGGGGGGGCTAAGAGGGATGGGACAGGACTAGGATGGGGGGAGTAGGATAGGGGCTGAGGGGAGCATGAATGGGACAGGGTAGAGAGAGCTGTGTAGAGTGGGGCGGGGGAGACAATGGGGCTGGGCTGGGGAGGGTTGGAGAGAGGGACAGGGTCTGGAGGAGATGAGACAGGAGAGCAGGACTGGAATGGGAGAAAGTTGAGGGGGTGGGACAGCAGGGGGAGCGATGGGGGTGGGATGACGGGGGAGGCTGAAGAAGAGATTTGGGGTAGGACAAGGCTGAGGGCAGTGGGTTGTGGGGGAGCAGAGACACTGTGGGGGAGGCTGTTGGAACGGGGGCAGGGACTGAGGGCAGTGGGTTCGGGGTGGGAGGTACAGTGGGGACTGCGGGGGAGGCTGAGGGAACAGGGTCATGGTGCGGGCTGAGGGCAGTGGGTTGGGTCTACACTGGCACCTCTCAGCATTGCTGTGCCAGGCGGCAGACCTGCACCAGCGCTACCCTGGCGATGGAAGAGTCCTCAGTGGAAATGCAGGCTTCATGACACAGACCCTCCTTGTCACTTCAAACCTGGCGCTGCTCTGGTCAGTCGCTAGGCTCTTGTCACTTTCAAACCCATGCAGAGTATCTCGTCTTTTTCAATTCTCAGGTTAAGAAAAGCTTCTGCATTTTGTGAGGGCTTCAGCATTCACTTTCCTACTTGGCAAACTGTCTGCCTGAGACATTGCTCCAAAGGCATTCATCTTTATTCATTATTGGCAGGTCCATCAGATTAACGAGCAACACGGGGAAGCAACACAATGGTGTCATGGATTTTTAATTTTTCAAACCACTTTGGCTTCAACAAGGATAACAGCAAATCTGGACAGAGCAGATGGGTGTCAGGATGGGTTTGGGTATGTATTTATTTATTTATTAAGTGAAAATGTTTGGGTCTGAGCAAAGGCTGCAAACTTCCCTTTGGAAACCTCTGCTGATCTTTTGCCCCAGGGGCTAAGGACAACCTGGAATCCGGGACAGATTTCCACATTCATGCAGGGTGAGATGATTGTGGGGAGGGGAGGGACTGTGGGGGAGGCAGAGCGAACAAAGTCAGGGGGGCTGAGGGCAGTGGATTGAAGGTGGGGGGCACAGGGGGGGCTCCAGGGGAGGCTGAGGGAACAAGGTCAGGGTGGGGGCTGAGGGCAGTGGGTTTGAGGGGAGCCCCCCCAGAGGGACCTGCCAGGGGGCCAGGTGTGCCCAGCAGTGCTTACCTGGAGCGGCTCCCAGGAAGCATCCAGCAGGCAGGTCCCTCCCAGTCCCTCTGGCTCCTTCCTCGGGTCGGGTCGGGTCCTGCCAGCCGGGCGGTGGGCCCTGTGGGCTGGCGCCACCGCACCAGGAGCTCAGCTGTGCGCTGCCCCAGGGTCCAGGGAGGAAAGGTGAGTGGTGCCGGCTTGCCCCGGTCCCCCTCATATAGGGTGACCAGACGTCCTGACCAATGTAAGGTCGGGACGCAGGACAAGTCCCCTAAAATCGGGACTGTCTCGATAATATCGGGACGTATGGTCACCCTAGCTTGGGGCCTCAGCCCTCTGGGGAGGGCGTTTCAGGGTCTCAGCTCAATCCCAAGCCCCAGCAGGTGTACCCTGTGGGGCTGAAGCCCTGAGATCCCCTCCCCTCAGAGGTGACATGTGGGCAGGCATATGGGGTCACATCCCCCCAATTTTTGCTGTCCTTTCTTGGTCACATGGTGTAGCCGGGCCCGTCCCTGCAGGGCAGCAGCTGGAGCTGGCAAACTAGGAGCTGCAGGTATGGGGAGAGGTAGCGGCAAACAGCTGGGAGCTGCAGGGCGAGAGGCTCCTTTTGCTGGTCTCAGGTGAGTGCGCTCTCTCTCTCTCTCTCTATCAGAAGCTAAATCAGAGGCCCCTCCCTGGGTGCGCTGCTGCCTCTCCATGTGGAACTAACACCTTGGTGCTGCAGGGAGGGGTTGCTGAGGGTAAGGGGTATGCTGGGGGGGGGCATGACTCAAGCTGTTGGGGGAGGTGAACCTTTATATTGTGTGCCCCCCGCCCAACTTTCAGCAGGCACCAGTCTCTGGCAGAAGCCCCTAGCCCCACCACCGTGCTGCAGGGCAGAATCCCCAATCTCTCCCGCCCCCAGTCTAGTTCATGATAAAAGCGTGATAATTCTCAAAATATTTTTGTGGGCCAATGAAATTTCTTTCATACTGAGACAGAACTGTTATTTTGTACTGAACACACTTGAGGCAAACATACTCGAGTCACTGTATCAATCGACCTTTAGCACACACTCTAGATCTGAGGAGCCAGGCGCTCAAACAATATCAGCAAAAGAATTTTAGATACAGGTAAATGTGTGTGTGTTTCCAGGCCTTTGACTATATTTGCTCAGTTAGAATCAAACAGCTGATAAAAGGGCTGAAATATTTATCTTTTATCCTAGTAAATGTCAAGTCTGCCTGTTGCTTACAAAGGTATTCATTAAAAGGGTCTCATTTGTACATATTGATCATAAGGTCAGGCTTTTCTATAAAATCTACCATGTGTTCCTTGAATCCACAAGATTTTTGCCAAGCAACCTGAAGACACTGGTTTGGCACGTGGAACTAAAGTATCAGCCACTGTCCACAAGGTGTGCCAAAAGATCTAGAAGGGGTTTAAATCACACTTTGCCTACAGGTTTTTAAATCACGTTTTGTTTTTGCCAAAAGAAAGAGGCCTCGTTTGCATCTGGGGTCATATCATCTGTCCTTCAGAGCTTTGACACTTGGGGTATGTCTACACTGCAGCTAGGACGAGTCTCCCAGCGTGGGTAGACAGACTTTTGAGCAGGAGTGAAAGTAACTTAAATGACTTACCAATACTTAGGGTGGCCGGGGTCCTGGGCAAGGCTGGGGGGAGTCTCTGGGCCCCTGGAAGGGACTGGGCCTTGGACAGAAGAAGAGGGGCTGGGGCCAAAATCCCTCAAGCAGCCCTTTAAATCGCTGCCAGCGCACTGGGGTAGCAGCAGCGTCGGCCGGGAGCCCTGGGGCTCCAGCGGCGATTTAAAGGGCCCAGGGCTCTGGCTCTGGCTGCTGGTGCAGCAGCGGTGGCCGGGAGTCCTGGGCCCTTTAAATTGCCGCTGGAGCCCCAGGGTCCTTTTAAATCACCAGACCCTGGGGCAGCTGCCCCTTTTGCCCTCCTCCCTCCCTGCCCCCCTCATCCATCAGTGGCCCTGCTGGTATGGTAGGCACTTTCTTGCTAGTATGCCATACCGGAGTGACTTACTTTCACCTCTGCTTTTGAGCTAACATGGCTTGAGGTAGGATGCTAAAAATAGCAGAGGGGACATTGCAGCTCGGGCTGTCAAGCCCACCTGATCCTCTGGGTCTGAGCACAAGTGGCCAGCCTGAGTCTCTGCCAGAGCCACAACGTCCATACTCCTGGTTTTAGGAGCTCCCGCTAATGTGAGCTGTCTTCCTGGGCTGGCAAGCTCGCTTCTTGCTGTGTAACCATACCCTTAAGGGCAAGGAAAGCTGGATATATGTTGAATGCCCAAAAGACCAAGAGGCAGAGAGGTCTCTTATTGGCATTCAGATATATAAGTGAGTGTAAGCTTAAGCCAAACTTTTCAAACATGGGTATCTAAAGAAAGGTGCTTAAGGTGAAATCCTGTGCCATTGAAGTCAATGGGAGTCTTGCTATTAACTTCAGTGGGGCCAGGAATTCCCCCCAACCATCCTTAGGCATATAGCTATCTCTGTTTTTAATATCCTGCCCATCGCCATGGTTTTTGAGCACTTTACAAGGGTGGCTTTGAGTGCTCAGCTCCTCTGAAAATGAAATACTTGATTTGAGTACCTAAATATGAATCTAAAGGCTTAACTTTGGGCACTGAAGTTGGAGAAATGTGGCTCAAGTTATATATGTGAACACCTTTGAGAGGTGTCTCTGCGTCTTGCTCTTTCGGGGCTTTCAGCACATAACTTAGTTGTGACTTTCTCTCATTTTTCAATGCAGACTTTCAAGTCTTCTTTAAAATTGTAGGCATTTTTGCTGTGCCTTGTGTATACTAAACTGTCCTAGTCATAATCCTACATGACAGATTGAATTCCTCCAACTTTTCCATGTATTTGTATTCAGTATGGATTGGCACAGACTCATTTAAGTGATTTCAATTGTTTAATTCTCCCAGCTCAAGAGAGGGCAAGAGTGGATATGGACATAGATACCGAGGAAACTTTTATCTATGACAGGAACAACGTAACCTTAGGGGCCAATATGGCCAGAAAGACCACTCTAGAAAAATGGCCCCTTCTTAATCAACTGATCTATGCCAAAAACTAACTCTGTTACGCACAGGTGCAGGGAGGAGCATTAGACCTTTATATGCATGTATGGAGACCCCACACTGGGATGGTCAAGCTGATCTGAAAGGAGGTACGGATTAGCTTCACAATTGCTGTACAGGCAGGACACAAAGAGCTGCTGAAGAGGGCAGGGACCTCATGGAAATGAGCTCCCCATCCCTTTCCCATTCCTGTTCCCATCTGACCTGGGCAGAGACAGCTTTTCTTTAGGTTTGTACAGCTTTATCCATCTCCCTAGTTTAAAGGACTCGTGTTGCCACAAGTCTCTTTATAACATTGGTGTTATTGTTGTTTTTCCAGGGAGCACATAGATCCCCACTGAGTACACTGTAAATAGTAACATCAGATATCACTCTGACACCCCACCCCAGGCATTGCATGCTTCCCTAAGGCAAGAGCTCTTTGGCATCTGGCAGAATATGGATTCTCTCCTCTTTCAGCCTGCTCTTTTCCTTTCCCTTCCCTACTCCAAATCCCTGTTTGCTGTCTCTTGACCCCTAACTACTGGTCTGGAACATCAGCAACTTCTTGACAAACTTTTTTCTGCTTACTGTCCTTAGCTATGTTATGGGTCTGATTCTCCTCTCAGCTACACCAGATTTATATCACTACTAAAGCTTTAGTGGCATGACACCCAGTGCAATTCAGGTCTCAATTACACCCAGTGCAATTCATTCTCTGAGAAGAGAATCAGTCCCGTTCTAGCAGGATGGGTACCATTTGCCTGGCATAAGATAGAGCAACTGGGATTCATTGTAATAGGAGCACAGGTTATTCATTTTGGTTTGATTTATTGAAGTGATAGCATGGTCGTATTGGTTCAGCTGTATTTACAAAGTTGGACTCGGAGTAAGTCTTCAAATCCATGTTTTGGTTTCAACATGTACTTGAATAGATTCTCTTTCCTTCCATAGTCTGTAATATAACCACTGATTTCTAGACCCACTGTATAAATAGAGCTCTCCTGTCTTTCTTACACTCTGGATCCCAAAGCACTTTATAGAATGAAAGAAATATTAAATTAAAGTAAAACAAACAAAAAATAGCAGTGGTAGAAAGAAGCAAAGAGATGTTTATAAGGGAGACAAAACAAGTATTAAGCTGACATTTGAGAACTGAAGGTGGCAGGAACTGCAGGGGAGACCTTTTCATTAATGACCATAAGATTATGTAAAAAAAAGTCTGCCTAGCCTATAGATACTGACCAAACCCAGGAGGAGTCCCAGAAGAGGTGACAGGGGAAGGGAGGGCCGTGTAAATTCAAAACATCTTTTGATGTTCTTTTTAAAACCTCTGTAGCTCTCCAGTGCTGTTCAAGAGTAAAGTGCCTGTGGTTAAGACGTTCATTTGCTAAGCCTGTTTTTCTTTTTGTCTGCCCTATTGTTCCTGAAAGGGTTAATCAGGAAACGCAGAGGGGGAAGCTCAGAGATGGAATTCTGAGGAAACATCTAAACAACTGGGGGCTCGTGATGGCTGTGGCACTGGTCCCTGTGTCTCAGATGCACGGTCTGTGGGGTCCTGCTGCCCAAGAAGGGTGTCAGACACCTGAGAGGGTGGTTGAGAGACCTAGAGCTAGGAGCAGTGATCAGTCTGTACCCAGACCCAGAGGGCTTAGAAATACTAGGATCCAGTAGTTGGGTCCACTCCCAACAGACTGGTGTCTGCCCAGAGAGGGGGACTGTGCCAGTGTGATAGGGTGTGTACTCCTCACTGGCAGTGGAAAGGGTTTATTGGAGCCAGAGAGCAATTAGTGCATTTTGTTGTATTTGGAGGATGAGTGCCAGCTGAGAGGAGCTGGGTGACTAATAAAGGAAGGCTGGCAGGACAGTAGAAGAGAGGCAGGAACCAGGTTCTGGGATCCTCTTCTAAGATGGGTGCTGCGGGAAGGCTCCAGGAGAGATGATGGACATTACAGGAGTGGAGCAAGCTGCTGTAGTGAGCCCAGACAAAAGAGAGAGGCTCCAGGGAGCCAGTTCAGGGGTTTTGTTTCTGGAGGAAAGGGACATGGACACATGCAGCACTGGGGAAAGGCAGATAGGAACTGGGCCTCTAGGGAGGAAAGCCTGGGAGGTGCTGCTGGGTTCAAGAAGAGCTCTGTGGAGCCTAGGAAGGGGCTGAGGGAAAGGGCCTAGAGATGTGCTGAGGTGGTAGTAGTCAGCCAGAGGTCTGAGGAGTAGACCTTAGCTGCTAGCTGCAGGGTCCCTGGACAGGAACCCAAAGTAGGGGGCTGGGTTCCCCTACTGGCCACCAAGGAAGGTGGCATAAAAGACCCCTGATATAAGGGGCATAAGGACGACTGAGCCTGGAGTTGGACTGTAGTTCTGGTGCAATGTTGTTGTGCTATTGAGACCCTTATCCCAGCAGGGGTAGAACTGACCATGGCCTGACCAGAGGGCTGAGTCACGAGAAGGCGCGTACTTGGCACCTACCCTGCTTCTAAAAATTCCCCTAGGAAGGGGGCCTTCTAGGGCTTTCAGCCATGTGGTACTGAGTGGGACAGTGCCCAAGTACCTTAAAAATCTGGCCTAAGTGACTTGCCCAGGATCACAGGGAACCGGACCTGAGTTTCCTGAGTTTGTTGACTAGCTCCCTAATAACTGGACTATCCTTCCTCGGCCTTCTACTTTGCTGGCTGGTGTGAGGCAGAGCCAGAGCTCCTCTTTTTGTAAAGTTGGTGGCTCCCCTGAGCACCGAGGTGGCTATTCTGACTGACCCTTACGCAGGCTGTGAGGTGGGCTAGTCTTGTTACAGATAATACCTAAGGTTACCCTAATGAACAGAAATTATGGGGGAAGGGAAACATTTCTCTCTGTATTTTGTGCCTTTGATGGGACTTTGATTTTAAAATCCCGTCCCTTCTGTTGACCCAGGTGAAGACAATGGGAGTTTTCCCTCTGACTGTATTGGAAATAGGGGTAGTCTAATTATGAATGCTCTTAAAAATCTCATCCTGTGTGCAAAGCTAGCAATCACGATTGCCATTGTATAATAAAATAGACCCTCATCTTGCCATGAACTCTGCATTGACGTATCAGGAGCACTTCCACTGCAGTTCAGCTCACTGAAAGATCAGGACCCTAATTCCTCCTGTCTTGTGTGTCTTTCACACAGTAACAGGAGAGAGAAATACTTTTCTGGGCTAGATTGTGTTATCCTTACTCACCTTGGTGAGCACAGGCTAATTTCAGTGGGTCTGCGCATGGAAGTAAATACACACCAGTGTGAGCAGGGATTGCACAATCTAGCCTACACAAACAAGGATACTGTAGTGATCCACAAAAATATACAGAGGGACCCAAGGCAAGATGCAGTATCTGAAATTGAACATAGTTTTAAAATTGAGTTAAAATTAAAGCTGCCTGTGTCCTCTTTACTAGAACTAAGTTTTTATTAAGAAAAATTCAAGTATGCACATTTAAGTCTGTGGTGAGGCAGATGGCCTGGAGGTAGACTGGGAATAAAGATTCAGACTAGGGGAAGGACTCCAGAGAGGAAACCTTGATGGTCAGTGGCTCAAGTAGGAGCCGGGCCTCCAGCAAGAAAGTCCAGATGGTCGACACTCTGAGCGAGTGGGATGAAAGTGTAGCCCAGGAGGGACAGAAGATCTTGTTTTATGTTCTTTGGACTAAAGACTGCTACTTGACAGGGCCTCCCAAAGGGAGGGGCGGTAGGTCTGTTGCAGGACTACTATTTGGACTAAGGGCATATCTACACAAACACTTACTCTGCAGCAAGCTGGGCTGTAAGTCTTCATCACTCCAGCATGCCATGAGCGAACTGTCAGCCTTCACCCTGCTTTTGTACAGTAAAAAATCCCTAGTGGGTTTTGCTGTATTGCTGTTGATACGACACAATAGGGAACTTTTAGTGAACCTCAACATGGTCCACACAGTCAGGCAGCGTGTGGCATGCTGGAGCCCTGTAGTCGCTCAGCCCAGCTTGCCACACAGTACAATAACGCCTCACTTAATGTTGTAGTTATGTTCCTGAAGAAATGTGACTTTAAGTGAAATGATGTTATGCGAATCCAATTTCCTCATAAGAATTAATGTAAATGGGGGAGGAGGGGGAGGTTCCAGGGATTTTTTTTTCACCAGACAAAACATTTATATACACACAGAGGCACACAGTATAAGTTTTAAACAATTTAATACTGTACACAGCAATGATTGTGAAGCTTGGTTGAGGTGGTGAAGTCAGAGGGTGGGATATTTCCCAGGGAATGCCTTACTGCTACATGATGAACTAGAACAGCTCAAGGGTTAACACATTGTTGTTAATGTAGCTTCACACTCTACAAGGCAGCACAAATGATGGGAGGGGAGACAGCATGGCAGACAGAGACTCTCACCTGTGTGTGTGAGAGAGAGAGATGCACATTGCCCCTTTAAGTACACTGACACCACTCTAAGTACATTGCCTTTTGAAGTAGATCAGTAAGTTCAGACAGCCCCTGCTGCCAGCAAGCTCCCTCTGTCCTGAGCCCTGTCATGTCTCACCCCCCCCGCTCTATGGAGATGGGGTAAGTGGGGGGCAGGAGCAGGGAGGAGGGGGACACCCTGACATTAACCTCCCTCTGTGCTACTGACTGCCCCAATCTGGATGGCTGGAACCTGAGTAGGAATGTAATTCTGTCACACCCCAAAGGGGTGCCGCAGAGGAGCTAACACTGTGATGCTGTCATGTGGGAGACACAAATTGCATTCCTCATGTTGTGATACTGGAGTCAGTCCTGGGCTTGGAAAGCTGAGGAAACTGCATGGTTGGCTCCTCCATGGTGGGAAAGGAAACAGAAGTGGTTTCACCTGGTAAGCCATGTTGGTGAATAAAACGTGGCAAAAATACATAGGAAGGCTAGTACTTCTTGACATATCAAGATGGGGGTGGGTGGGAGGGAAGAGTCCCCCAGGACTTTCCCAGAGTGAAAGGTCACTTGGGAGGAGTAAAAACAGAGCTAGAGTCACAGTACCTTGAATTTCATAGGAAAGTGAATAGTGCAGAGATCCAATTTAATCCAGATTCAGCACAGCACAGCACTGGCATGCTCCCTTCACCAGAGATTTCTCTTAGAATTATGCAGCACAGTTACAAGAGTCAAAACAGCCAATGTAGTTACCCCAGAGGCTATAAACATTATAGAATAACTCCCCTGGTAGGAGGAGATGTATTTTGCTTACAAGAGGAGGGTCCGAGAGTAGTAGCCATTTACAGGGCTTTCTCTAGGAGTCGGGCAAATCAGACTTAGTACTAACGTTTAGTGGCAGCTCCCTGGACCAGAATTAGGTTATGCCAGGTTGGGATAGTTTAGCACAAATCTGAGATGCAGTTTAGGTGGAAAGCACCATGATACTAGAGTTATACAGGAAATCTACAGAATGGGGGCTCTACATGTGCCTGGAGGCTGAGAGATGGGGTGCAGTGGGGGGGGAGTGGGGGGAAATCCTGCCCGCATTTTGGTAACTAAGTTGTTGCAACATGAACAAATGAGTCATTATGGCAGCAATGAGTGGTGATTGATTTTTATAGCCTTATTTCAAGACCTTAGTGCCCTCTTGAAAGTCTTACAAATAAAAGAAAAGTCCAGTAGAATCCAGTTAACCTAGACCTTGGTAACCTGCACTGAAAACTGATTTTGGAGAGAGAGAGATTGATTCAGGGGGGTGATTAAAAGGCGTCTGTGTTGGTGAAAGGCATATCACTCTGGGAAGTAAGAGAGGAGTGCAAGAAAGAAAAAAGCAACTAACAGGAGACCATGTGAATATGTGTAAGTTATACTAGGTCAACCCTTACTTCAACTTGCATCTTCTTCTGGCTCCTCACGTGGTGTGTTACACCGTTGGTAAGTGACTGTATGTAGCTCTGAGGGAGTTTAATTTACACAGCTCTGAATTGGCCCGACACTTGTAATTTCTGTTTTTACTAACATTTTTTTGAAAAAATCCCACGTGAATTGCATCTGACGAAGTGGGTATTCACCCACAAAAGCTCATGCTCCAATACGTCTGTTAGTCTATAAGGTGCCACAGGATTCTTTGTTGCTTTTACAGATCCAGACTAACACGGCTACCCCTCTGACATGTGAATTGATGTCAGTGAGACTACTCCTATGCTTAAAGTTAGTATGTTCTTAAGTACTTTGCTGTTCTGGGCCTAAATGACTATCTGAGGTGCAAGGCAATGGAGACCTAGATTCTATAACCTTATTAATGTCTACTGTATAAATCCATGGTGAAGGTAAGAGAGGTTCTTCATGAAAATGGGAACCCAATCACATGAACTTCCCTTCTTTTGGTCAGATGAAATTAAATGGATAATATACTGCAGTGACCATTCCTATTAAAGAAGACACCTTAATCCAGTAGGTCTTTTCCATCACTATTTTTTATCATTAACTTTTTTTTCCATTTACTAAAATATAATATGATGTGCCAGAAGTATCTGGCCTAGCTCAGATGGGGTATGTTGTAATATATGGCCGATTTTTATCAAAACATCTGAATCTCACTTTCAGTATGAATGCACTGCTTTTTCTTTTGCTGATCTGGAGATTTTCTTCGATCCTTTACAATGTTCTTCTGCTGGAAACAAATATGCAGTCTATTATTATTATTATTATTATTTTTTAAAGATAACCTTCAAAGGCTATTACATTGATTGAGTATATCTCACAGCTCCTATGGCTCCAGGGCCATAGTACCTGAGAGTGCTTCATGAACAATTGATGAGATTCTTGCAGCCCATGGGGAAGGGAGGCTATGGTGGCTTTTAACCACTATTGCATCCTCCTCAGCCTGGACTCCTTTGAGAACTGAGGAGGGCCCTGATGTAATTTAGGGGCCATGCTATGGTCTCATGGAGAGGATATGAGTTGCAGTGCACACTAAAGTGTTGCACTGCAGCTGCTCTGTTTTAAGACTCCACTAGTGTGAACTATATGGTACCTAATTCGCATTCACATAGTCTTACTTGAAACAGGCCTATGCTAACAAAAACTAGATACCTTTTAGCTCTCCCTAGCAGGGTCTATCCATGGCAGTTATAGTGCCACACTTTAGTTTGCACTGCATTTCACATCTCCATAGCCCACACTATGCAGGGTCATGTGGATGAGCCCTTAGGCCAGGGGTGGACAACCTGTGGCTCTAGAGTCACATGCAGCTCTTCAGAAGTTAATATGTGTATCCTTGTATAGGCACCGGTTCCGGGCCTGGAGCTACAGGTGCCAACTTTCCAATGTGCCGGGGGGTGCTCACTGCTCAGCCCTTGGCTCTGCCCCCACTCCACCCCTACCCGTCCCCTCCCCTGAGCCTGCCGTGCCCTCGCTTCTCCCCCACCCGCCCACCTCCTGAACACCACAAAACAGCTGATCGAGAGGTGCGGGGATGAAGTGGGAGGCACTGATTGGTAGGGCTGCTGGTGGGCGGGAGGCGCTGGGAGCCGGGTGGGGGGGAGCAGATGGGGGGGTGCTGCTGACATATTCCTGTGGCTCTTTGACAATGTACATAGGTAAATTCTGGCTCCTTCTCAGGCTCAGGTTGGCCACCCCTGCTTTAGACAGCCCTGAGGCATGTTCAAATTTCCAACTGTCCTGCCCCTGCCACATTTATCCTGTCCCTAGCCCTACTCCTGGCATGCCCTGCATTTCTGGGTTTATGAGGCTGTCCTTGGAGGACAGTATTTAGTTGTCTTCCTCAGTTCTTGCACTGGAGGAATTCTCCCCCAGCTGGAATCAGGGATTTTACAGCCCCTTCGTCTCATGTAAAGTGGCAGGAGCAGGTCTGAGAACCTTGCTGAATGAGTTTACTATTAAGCAAAACCCCTGTGAAGTATGATCCATATTTTATAGTTGAGGAATTGAGGCACAGAGCAAAGTGACTCTTCCCAAGGTCACACAATAAGTCTGTATTAGAGCCAGGAACTCTCGTCTGAAGTTTCAGTCCAATACCTTATCCACAGGACCATCTTTCCTAGTAGCAATACATATATGCCATATAAATGCTTTTCTGAATTGGGCCTAAAGTCCTTCCCTTGCCAAGACAACTCTTAAGCAGGGGCAGCTTCAGGCACCAGCACACCAAGCGTGTGCCTGGGGCCGCAAGCCACGGGGGGGCGCTCTGCCGGTCGCCACGAGGGCAGGAGGCAGGTTGCCTTCGGCGGCATGCTTGCGGAGGGTCTGCTGGTCCCACAGCTTCGGCAGACCTCCCGCGGGCGTGCCACTGAATCCGCGGGACCGGGGACCTCCTGCAGGCAAGCCGCCGAAGGCAGCCTGCCTGCTGTGCTTGGGGTGGCAAAATACCTAGAGCCGCCCCAAGGAAGCTTTCCCAAATTGGGCCATAGGTGCAAGATCATATTGTTTGTGTGTGTGTCCCTGTCCCTAACTGGAGTGTACACACATGGCCTATACAATCTGGGGCAATGAAGCAAATACCCGTGCAAGGATCCTACATGTAGAAGGGCTGCTCAGTTAAATTAACAGTTGTGCATGGCCCATGGAATCAGTGCTGCTGGTACAATTTGTATAGTGGGGGTGCTGAGAGCCATTGAACCAAACTGGAAACCCTGTGTATAATGGAAACCACTTCAAGCTGGGGATGCAGCAGAACCCCTAGTTCCAGAACTTATGTGTGGAATTGAGAGGAAGCTAAATTTGTTTCACTCTTGATTTTTTTTCCCCTTATTTTTCTGAAGGGCTATTGTCGTAGCTGTACCTATAACAGATTGTGCCCTCCTCATTCTCTGTTTTATATGATTATTTTTCTCTCTTATGTGCTGATTTAGAAAAATACCTATTCATGTGCTTCAGCCCCATTGAAGTCAATGAGATTTAACTATGTGCTTATAGGCCTGAGTCAGCAAGGTACTTAAGTATGTGCCTAACTTGAGTAGCCAGGACCTTTCACATGATTAAAGTTAGGCATATGCCTAAGTACCTTGCTGGGGCCAGGTGCTTTTCTAAAAAGGGATGCTCCTATGCACATGTTTAGTGCTTTGCTGAATCAGGACCAAAGTCTTTTATTATTCTGACGCCATCTTCTTTGTTTTCTTGTCTCGTTCCCTGTTAGATCGTCCTGGTTTTTTTCCTTTTTTCTTTCTTAAGTGCTCTTTTGCTTGCTACTGACAATTTGAATGTTTGTGCCAGCTCCGGACTACAGCATTCACAGCACAAACAGAAGCAAGGTAAAGTTCCTCGTTGCCTGACTTTGACACTGCATTGTATTTTCTTCCGTTCTCAGCAGCACACAGAATAGTTGAGTAAAATCCTTAAGCTCTGACTCCATCAATTTGCAGAAGGCATCGAATGGCTGTAAGAGGATGATGTGGTACACAAAAGGGAGAGTCACTCCCACCACCAGCCTCTTCATCGTGTGAAAGGGTAATAGCTTGAGCCTGCGCCTTTGGTGGCAGAATCACATGGCACCTGCTGTTCCTCTGCTTTGGGAGGAGAGGATAGATTTTGTTTTAAAAAAACCCAAGCCCTCTTTTTACGTTGCAAGCCACATATAGCTCTCTGAGTACCCAAGGATTTAAGCATGCACTGAAGTCCCATTTAAGTCAATTAAGCATGTGCTTAAGTGCTTTGCTAAAGTGGGATGAACATAAGCACATGCACACAGCAAAGCATGTGCTTCAGTGTTTGGCTGAAACGGCATGAAAGATGAATGGTGTGAGGGGGTGGACACTCCCTTTGATGGAGCTGGGCCCAGCCAGCCCTCTTTGCTAATCAGCTGCGGCTGAGAAAGTGACAGGTGTTTCCACTAAAGAACTGCAGGAGGAAAGGTGGGGTCTGAAGGAAGGGAGAGTCTCCTGCAGTAGTAGTCTCCGGAGAAGGATGACCCTTGGTGGCTGGGTAGAAAGCCCCAGCTAGACATTGTGTTTTCCATTTGTGTGTTTATTGGTGGTTTGGACAATAAAAGGAGGCAAGGAATATAGACTGATTTGGGGGGGTGAGGGGGAATGATACTTGTACCACTATGACTACACAAGTGTGGCCTGAGGATCTTACAGTTTAATAAGGCAAGTGACATGTGAAAGGTGCGGGTGGGGGATGCAATACATTTTCCCCCATTTTTAAAAGCATATGTACACTTATTCTTTTAGGGCTAGTCTACACTTACGAGCCGGGTCGACGCGGTGAGTTCGACTTCTCGGAGTTCGAACTATTGCGTCTAATCTGGACGCGATAGTTCGAACTCCGGAAGCGCCGCGGTCGACTCCAGTACTCCACCACTGCAAAAGGCGGTGGCGGAGTCGACCTTGGAGCCGCGGACTTCAATTCCGCGGCGTCTGGACGGGTGAGTAGTTCGAACTAGGGTACTTCGAATTCAGCTACGCTATTCACGTAGCTGAATTTGCGTACCCTAGTTCGACCCCGCTTCTTAGTGTGGACCAGCCCTTAGATGGTTAATAAAGTGTCCACTCTTTCCATGTGCTGCTCAAACCAGCCATCATTAATTGGCTAATGTCTTATAGGCATTGTAGCAGAGGAGGATCTTTGGATGGGATGGATGGATCAGTTCAGAGAGGGCACTGGTACAGTGTAAAATCCTAATGGCTGGAATAATCAAAATCTGGACTGGATAAAACTCTAGAACATTACTTTGTAGGTAAGAACCCTGCCTTGGTGATGGGAATGATTTTATGTAGGATTATTCCCTACACTATCTTTTCTAATGATTTATCCAGTGCTGAAATGAGTCAAGCCATGGGGATTCCACCTCTTCCCTTGGGAGACTTTTCCCACAGTCTAGTAGATCTCACTGTTTCCTAATATTAGCATACGTTTCCCTTATTAGTCATAAAATTATCTAGCTTTTAAAGAATACAGCTACAGTGTTCACTCTGTTCTACCATATGTCCTGAGTCATGACCATTCATGGAGATTATTTCCAGGAAAAAAGGCACAGTAGTTTCTGTGATCTTGAGTCCTTTCTACTGATGTTTGTTTCTTTCATTACTGTGTAAAAACATATCTTTGTATTAAGCAAACTGGTGGAGCTTCATATAAGCTTGGCAGCCTGACAGCTATCAGAAGTGGAATTAATAACAATACATGAGAACATTAAAACAAAAACAGAGGTACGAAGGACTGCATAGAAAAGAAAGGCCTCTTTAATTTGCAATCCAATCCAAGCGTGCTGCCTCCAAGTGACTTAATTATGTTAACCACAAAGCTTTTCTTACAAGCAGTGATTTATAAAAGCTGTAAGATTTTTGGCAATTCAAGATGTGTTCCTGCATTGAATTTACTATAAAAAAAACAAAAAAACCCCTGGTTTGAAACTAGTTGTACTTCTGTAGAAGGATGAAAGGGGAATATAAAAATGCACTGCAAAGATGACTTTATGATCAAGTGTGACAGTGAAGAATTTCAGTTCATTAGAGACATCTGCTTTGTAAAAAGAGGGGGCGGGGGGGGGGGAGGAGGAAAACACCACCTCATCATCAAGGTGGTTTCAGTGACACTCCAGATATTACTAATGTAGAGATAGTATTTTCAGACATGTCTTGTCTTCTGCCTAGTTAAAATCTTCACACTATGGTCCATCTACTACCCCCAAGTCTGCACATGGAACTCCCACTGCTATTAAGGCCAGCTTCAAGCCCAGAATATTATATAGTTCTAAATGGTTTCAAAAATCCCATTGATTCCAGTGGCAGTGAGTTAGAACCCTTCTCACACAGTTTGATAGATTTATTATCTTTATAGGTTATAAAATAGCAGAGAAGGGCCCAAGCCAAAAAGTTCAGAACTGCCTTTGGACCCAAACTTTCTCAAAGTTCATGGAGAGGGTTGGATCTGGGGTTTAATTTGACAAATTATAAAGAGACAGATCATTTACAAGGCATAGACTGGATCCAAGTTCGCACTTTGATCACCTCTCAAGTCTGGGACTGTTTGCATTGGGGGGTTTCTCTGTAACCAGCTCCAGTCTCATCCTGCAGACTCTTGCATTTAAAGAAATAACCATGAAGAGGAGGCAGAAGAATGCCAAGAGAAAGCAGTAATTACCATCTGAGTACACTGCTTGCGTCAGCAAGTGATGTCTGTCTATAGAGAAATGGATTGCAGGCTATAAGGAATGGGTAGCTTAGGAAAAAGAAAGAACCTGGCACAATTTCTCTGTGGACAGAAGAGACTGGATAACATGCCATAACTACTGGCTAAGTCGAAAGGCCTAAATGGCCGACAGCATAACTTAAAAAGTGACAGTTCGATGAATGACAACCAGCAAAATGTTCTAATCCCTATCAATCAGGCTCAGACAGATAACTGTACAGCCAAGGCCTTTTGCTTAGCAACATCAATATTGCATCGTGTTAAGGAAGGGAAAGGTTGTCTTTCATATGCTCTAATTCTGGCTGGATTTCCATTGGCGGACAGTCCTTCATTAGTATCTTAACACTTGGAAGCAAACATTCTGCTCTTGTATCTCCCAAGTGATCATTACTTTCAGGCCAGCTGCTCTCTGTTGTAGCCCTTTTATATCTGTTGTATAGAAGATAGCTTTTTAATTTGAATGCTTATCAAAGGGGGCCTGTTGCAGTGTCTGATGTGTTCCATAGAGTTATTGGCACACACAATATTTACGCCATAGAGAGCAGAACACAGCAGTGATAAGGAACTACTTATTCATTTATTTCCAGGCTTTGAAGCACACACTAATTTCCTGAAAGTGCTATTAGTAAGCAGGCAGGCATGAGGTTTTTGTTCATCTTAGTCTGGAGGCTCGGGAACAAATGGGCATAGAAACGGAACCGTCTTCTCACTGACAGCCTGATTCAAAGCCCATTAGAAGTCAGTTGAAAGGCTCTTATTGACATCAGTGGGCTTTGTATCAGGTCCCAAGTCCCTGCAACGCAGGGCAGAGAGACACTGTTAGAGCGGTGATGAGCAGCCAAAACTTTAACATGGAGCTCCCTTAAAGCAATGTCTCCTTCAGTCAGCAGTACATTATTTATTATTTATTATTCCTGACCATTTATATTGCAGTGGCACCTAAAGGCCTTAATCACATTGATCCATTGTGTGAAGTGCTGAACAAACACATAATAAATGACAGTCCCTGCCCTTAAGTGCTTACAATGCATGTGATCTTCCCTGGGGACAATAGACTATGGTGTAGTGCAGAACACAGGAAAGTCATTACATGGATAAACCTCAGATGATTATCCTTATTAGTGAGAAATATATTCCAGAAGAAACTGGGTTGGTGATCTTGCAAGCAGTGGGGCTTCTTACTATCAGAAATTCTTTTTCTGATTGTAGTGGGTCCAATGAAATCCATATTCAACTATGAAGGGGTGTATAAACTCTTCACTGGACAGGAGGGGGGTCAAGGAACAACTATGGGCTAAGGGGGCTCTTCCCCTATCCCCTTGCTGAGCATGCTTGGGTTGGAGGCAGGGTTTAAAAGCCAGCCAGGCAGCTCAGTCTGGGGCTGGCAAGCCAGGGAGGAAAATGTGCCCTGGGAGCTACAGAGGAGGACAAGAGCTGAGCCCGCCTCAAGCTGGCAAGCAGGAGAGCTACAACACCCAGCAACTGGGATGGGGACTGGAAGCTCAGAAGGTGACATCCCCCAGAGACGGGCAGCAGCTGGATGGGGTATGGACAGAAGTAGGAAGAGACCCAGGGAAACTGACTGAGGGCTGACGCCATACAGAGATGGATGAGCAGCCGAACCAGTCTCACGGGGCCCTGGGTTGGAACCTGATGGAGTGGGAGGGCCTGGGTTCCCCTACCCCGCCTGAATGTTAGCCACCTAGACAGGACTGCCGATGCTTGAAGTGAGGCCACGAGACAGGAGACCCCTATACCACCACCCTGATCACACCAACCATTATCCATGCAATTGCAAATTACTGTGATTCCCATAATTAATTAATCCCAAGATGCATTTATAATGGATGTGTGTCATCAAATGAGTGTGTATCTGTTTATATCAGCACACTGCAGCAGGGAACCAGCTGTGTAAGAAGGATTTCTTATACAGAAACTGCTTTTGGACAGTGACCACAGTGAGTGAAATGCCCAAGATCTCTAGAAGGTGTATAACTTTGCTGTATAATTGTTATTATCAGTATTTTCCCTTCCCCACACTCTCCTATAGATATGTGAATATGCACATTTACTAATGACTGAAAGTCATAGCTTTCTGATAGTGCTTAGTGACCTATCTAAAGTGACTTGAAGGTCTTAGTCCAGCCCACCACGACATAGGTGTTCACATCCCAAAAGATACCATCACAAATTGAAAACTAGTTGCTTCTTTCTGCAGAGAGGATTGGAATTGACTAGACCGGAGGACTGAACTACTGTTTCACCTCTAGAGGCAGTATCACAAGAATAGTTGTGCAGCTCAATGCTAGGACATTTTAAAGAAGGGAACGATGTTGGTTTCCGGGCGTATCATACTGCTTCTGGAGACTTTTTTATTTTTTTAAAAAAACAAAAAAACCCTCACAGTTTCTCTTTAGGTCTGTCTCACCCACAACAAGCCAGTGAATTTTAATAACCGTGGTAAGGCACACAAATCTTCACCAAATAAAAAAGGACTTAAGTGGAGTTTTTCATCAGATCTACAATAATATTTTTCAAACACTTTTTGTTTTTGTGTAACTTCAGAATTCCAGATGTTCACTGAAATACTTAGTAAACAACATATGTGCGGGTATTTGAAGTTGACACACAACAGCTCCCAAACACCTGTGTAGTATTTATCATAAGTCTTATCTGTAGTTGAGTTACAGTTCTCTTAAGGCCTGATCCAAGGCTCATTGAATTCAATGGAAAGATTCCCACTGACTTCAGTGGGCTTTGCATCAGGCTCATAACACTAACATACTGGTAGAATGTAGAGAAAAAAAGATACACATCTTACGGCTTAAAGCAGACCAGTATTGTTCTGATTAAATCTCTAAATATTATTTGTCCAGCTGCACTAAGTTTAACATTCTGTAATACTGCAAAAGTGTGGAGCTGCCGAGTTCCATGTACTGCAGCTCATAATATGGCATTGCTCCTGGGTGTGACTGAGCTTTTTCTAGCTGGGCTCTCTATAGAAAAACTGTGGGTTCAGTTCCACCTCCTTTACATCTCCAGTTTTTGATACCACTTCTCTCCTTCTTCACCCAAATACTTGAGAAATGATTGCATGCTCCCATTTAGTGTATCTAGTTGACATGTTAGTTCTCTTTCCCCAATGGAACACGGGGGCCAAAGGGAGGAGGTATCTGGAGGAGGAATTAGTCCCTTTCCCCTGACCCATGTCCTAAGAGGATAGGGTTCTAGAAGGGGATGTGACCTCTATCTCCAGTCAAATGTTGGGAAAGTGCAAAAATTTGGGCTACTGGGGAGCTGGAAACATCCAAATAACCATTAAAGAATGGATTCCAAAGCCTGAATCAAGCAAACTTCCTAGAAGGTGATGATTCTAAAAGGACTGTAATAATTGTATTTTATAGTTTCCTTTTTTTTCTGTCCACCTCCCTTTGTTCTCTATACGTAATTTATTTACAGTACTTTGAATTCTAATCAGGCACCTTCCTCATGCTTTTAGCACTTCTAAAGGTTTAAAATATAGGAAAATAAAATTGACATCCTAATACAATATAATGAATCTTGAAGCATCTTTTTTTCACTCTTCAAATGTCAGTTTCTCCCTAAAACTAATTTTCTATCATTTTTCACCTTTTTAAAATATGCTACTTTTTTCCCCTCTAACACACTTTATCGTCAGAACTTTTTTTTCTTTCTAGTGCAGTTGATCTTCCTGTACTTGGACTCAATCCTGCAAAGTGCTGTGGGTTGAGATCCTGCATACCGTGTTGGCAGATGGTTAGCCTTAACCATGGGTCATACCATTGAAATCAATGTGTTTTGGGAATAGTTTCTACAACCAATTCCAAAAAAACTTACATTTCTTGATCTGCTGGCTACTGTGTTTCATCTAAAGCCACAGTTTATGACAGGAATTTAGAAATTAGACTCCTTTTCCTGAGAGTGTTGGGAAATGTGACAAATAATATTATGGAACTATTCTGTACAGTGAAACTAGAATTAAAGTGAATTTGGCAATTTGTGAGGGCCAGACTGGAAGACTCACAGGGGACTGGTATAGATCATAGGGCTCTTCACCTCAGAGTCAAGTTGTTCAAAGTCCAGTACAAAGAAGAAGTAATCCCAAATTATTACCAAGGTGATCTGAATTAGTGAGGCTCAGTCCAGTTCCTGCTGACCATGACACAAAAACACTATCATAGTCTGGTAGACTCAAAGATGACAAGGACTGAATGAGGATAGATACAGGTCTTGTCTACATGGTGAGTTAGTATATGGCAAGCCAGGCTATTTGCAAGATATGCTAAACCATGCTCTGGGACCTTTACTGTAGCAGTCTTCCCATTGCAAGTTAGTTCCTAGCAAGCTGGTTGGGCTGTAGATTCATACTCTGGCTCACTGTGCACCAACTCACTGCGTAGACATGCCCTCCCTCCCTCACCTTTAGGCCTTATCTTCACTAGGAGTAAAGGCATGTACTTAACTTTTGTTAACTGACAGGATAACTAAGAGGTAAAATCCTAGTGGAGGCAAGGCAGTTGGTAGATTTAATATGCATTAGCTGGTTGAGGTAAACCCATGGTGTTCTCATAGTCTTTAATTAGGACTGCTAAGTGATGTGAAAACTACAAACAGCCTTTTCTTCATTAGGATATTACCTTGTGTTTCTTAAGTTAAGAACACATTTTTTTCTCCTAGTGAAGAGACACCCTTATTAGAGGTGGTACTCTCAAATTGGGCACATTTGTAGGTTAATAATTGTATTGTACTGACATCATTTCCATCAGAACACCCTACTAATATCGAAGGGGAGTTCTGCTTAAACATCAGTGGGATAATCTGGACCTTCCTGTGAGGGAAGCTTACCTATACCTTACCTTGGCCAATACCTATGCTGCACCTATTCTGTGAAGAGCAGAGAATTTCAACCTGCAGGGCTGTTTGTCATTCTCTTAAGACATGTCAGACCTTCTCTTCATTTTCATGTATTTATTTTCTAAAGGAGAGGAGCTCCTTCTCTCTTGTCACTTTAGGAATCCCAGAAGAAAAGGTTTCATATGAGACATGACAGTACAAAAGGCAAATTTGCACCCACCCACATGCCAGAAAATCATAATGCTATTACAGATGGATAAATTTAGACTTGTTTTCAGTTTCTAAGAAGTCTTTAGCTTTATGTAATAGTCTAAATTGGAACTAAAGTTACAACAGGTAAAAGGAAAGACATGCTTTATAGAAGATAACTTGAAAAGCAGCCAACGTTAGTTTTTTTCCTCACTTTTTCTTAATTTAGTTTGATAATGTTTGAATGATGCCTCCATTCTCCCTTATGAGATGGGTTCCTTGGCCAAAGTATATCTCCCATGATGCACCACAGTCTTCCTTCTGACTGGGCCACAGATGTGCATCATGAGAGTCCGATGATTGTGGCATATCATGGGAAATATACTCTGGCCAGAGACCCTGGCCCATATGGTACGTTGGCTGTCTCATGCCCTCGTTCTACAACTCCTGTGAGGCACTGCGGCAGCTCAGGCAGACACAAATTAGTGTCGAACTGCCCTGAAACAAAACATTTAAACATTCATGAATTGAAACTTTTTTCAGAAATTTTCCTTCCATAACAAATGTTGAGGTGTTGCCTTTTCACTCTGATTCAAGATGAAAACAAATAAAGAAAGATTGGGATTCCCCGTGGGATGGAAATTCTGATTTTTCGCATAGCTCTATTCACTGTTTTTCCTACAGCCTCAAATATCATGTAACTTTTTGTACAATGTTTTGCCATTCTTTTCTACTCATTATCCCAATGGGCCAGCATATTTGTATTGACAGATTTGTATATGATGTTTTTCCTCTCTCTAATGCATTTCAATAATGGTGTCAGAAACTTTGGACTACCACACAGCACATTTTAACAGGATTTTTTCCTCTTTAGAGACAGATACACCTCTGCATAGTGATTTATTATTATAGAATCTTGCATGTTGTTTCTCAGAGAAATACACTTTTGGGGGTTGAGTCTCCTCTCACTCAAACTGATGTAACTCTGTTTGCTTCAATGGAGTTACTCTTGGTTTATATTAGAGTCAGTAAGAGGAGGATTAGGCTAGTAGAATTGATTTATCAGTGTGTTAAGATGATTGCTTGTTTGCCTAAGTCTCATATGTCTATCTATCCTTAAATTATCTACATAAATTATTATTTTCTCCAATTGCTGGATGTAGTTTTGTTAAAACTTTGTTAAATTGTCTCTCTTATTTCACACAATGTGCAGGATTTATTACTTGTTTGCAAATCAGCAGCATACAAAATGTATTTCTAGGTTGACAAGTACAAGGAAATGGAAAGATGAGCTTTTGCATAAACTGACATTAAAAAGTATGAGGGTTTCCAAGTACCTTATTGTACAAAATAGGAACAGTGTATTTATAGTAATAGTAATCAGCACAACTTATAGTGCATTAATTATGGAAATGGAGTCCATATTTAATGTATTTGTAAATCTCTAAATATGTCAGCGTAATACTTTTCAGTATTACTCTGTATGATGGGGTGCATTTGTCCCACACTGGACAAGGAGGGGTGGACCCTGTACTCTGGGCAGAGGAAGCCAAGCCCCTTCACCTTTGCAGGGCATGCTCCAACTGGAGTGCCAGTGTAAAAGGGAGTAATCCAGCTCAGTCTTGGCAAACTGCCGAGGAGAGAGGACACATTGCAGGCTCCCACCTGGGAGCTGCCGAAGCTCCAGACTGCGGAGACCAAGCTCACCAAGACCCAGGTGGACACTAAGCTATCTGCGGACAGAACCATTGGAAGCTCCACAGGCTGGAGACAAAGGAGACTTGTGGACAATGCCACTGCAAGAAAGGGTAGGAAGTAGCCCAGGGGGACTAGCCATTAATTCGGTTGTAGGACCAGGAACTAAGACAGCGTGTTTTGGTTTGATCACCGCTGACCCAGTGGTGAGTACACTCACCTCTGACAGGGCCCTGGGCTGGGGCCCAGTGGAGTAGGGAGAACCCGGGTCTCCCTACCCCAGCCACCTCCCCCCACCCCAGGTTTTGGCCTGTTCCCCAGAGGCCACTAGGACATGCAACCTGTGCAGAAGGGCAGCCGTATTGACTCTGGCCACTAGGCCCTGTAGCCCTGAGGCAAAGGGCGGTCAGGTAGACTCAGCTGTGGGGATATAACACCCCTTCCCTTGCTATGAAGAGGGGACAGGGTGCACTTGCTCCGCAACACTGCTACTGTAACTCACCTCTAGTACTATGGATTTTCCATTTAAGTGATTTTCATAGACTGATTAGTTGCCATACATAGATTGCTACACAGTAGCACAAAAAACTACCTGCTGGGAATGAATTTGGCCTTGGATTTCGAGGCACTCTGAAATCTCCACACTTTCTGATGGTGTCATCTTGTCTAAACAAACAATGGAAGGGGGTACCTGTTTTCCTCTGCATGATGGAACCCCGTCTTGATTAGCCTAGGTCCACTTTGGCCTTTGCCCTGGCACATAGCATAACTTTGCAACATTTGATCTGACAGCCTGCAGTAATTATCAGCTTTACAGTGACACCTTTAATGCTGCATAGGCCTCCCTTAAAAATAGAAGCATGTTTGTGCAATTCTTCCATAAGAGCTGTTGTAACTTTTGCCATCATGTGATTTTTCTTGTCCATACTACTGGCTCTTTCTAAGCCACATCCAGGCTTTGTTGAGCTGGGTAATCTCTCTTAATCTCTGACAGTAGAAATCAAGTCCATAGTCCCCATCATGGTCACAGATTCCCTGCAAAGGTCAGCAGTACAAGTCTAATAGGTTGCAGGAGAAGATGACTAATGGTTTGAGTTGAAGCCCCCTAAAGTCAATGGGAGTCTTTCTTGGGCCCCAAGTTTGCTAATGACACTAGCACTCAAGTTGCAACCACTTCTGTTCATACCCAAAATCCATGCAAAGGCCATGGAATGGTGAGGTCAGCTCCAGATGATTCTTATTGTTTTTCCTAATTTTATTGCTAGAAATGTAAGTCTGCCCTTTTGCCATGCTTGGTTAGCTGCATTATAGTCGTATCAGTTTTTCCTGCAGCTTCTTTCTTCTGCCTGACATCTTTCATTGCAGCATGCTCTGTGGTCTATGCTCTGAGGCAATGCAGAATTGCCTGGTGCCCGTGCCTGGTATCACTTCCCAGAAGGCTGTGGGAATTGTATGCTCTATGGAAATCACTGCAAGAGAATTCTACCAAGCCCGATGATACCAAGTATGATGCTAACTTGTTAGCTGTATGATTCAGTGTTTCTCTCTCATTGTCTGCTTTGCGTGTCTACAATATTTACGCTATCGAGATTGACGAAACTAAAAATAATGAAATCCAGCTGTAACAGCTTCTATCCTATTTTACAGCGTTGATGAACTAGCCTCACAGCTGTGTGTAACTCTGTGCCACTTCTTTCTTAGTCCTTATGTGCCCCAGGCCCTCCAGGCTGAGGAGGATTCTTCCCCAGAGTTGCCAGCACCAGCTACAGGTGAGGGCCTTTCAGACAGAAGGATCTGCCTGGGGCCCTGCAGCTAATAGACTATCTACTGTGATAGACCCAGGCCAGTTGGGTACAGCAGAATAGCAGAAGGCAGATATACTGGCCACTGAATTAACAGTTTTCTGTTCCCTGACTGACCAGAGCAGGGGCTGCTCCAGGCTAATGAGAACACCTGACTCTAATTAACCTGTAACGAGTCAGGTGAGGCCATTCAGTTAATGTGACCACCTGACTCTAATTAAGGCCCTGCTGATACTATAAAAAGGGCTCACTCCAGTCAGGCAGGGGAGCCAGGGAGCTAGGGAAGAGGAAGTGTGGCTGAAGGGCTGGTTACTGAAGACACCCTCAAACCATCGTTAAAGGAGCCCTAAGGTAAGGGTGAAGAAGGGAGAAGCAGGAGAGCTGTGGGGAAGTGGCCCAGGGAAATGTAGCAACTCTGGCAGTGAAAGGTTGGCTGCCAACAACTGCTACCATTAGGGTCCCTGGGCTGGAACCCGGAGTAGAGGGCGGGCCCGGGTTCCCCCCAACCCACCACTACAGGAACAGCTCCAGGAAGGGGAAGTCAGGTCCCTGTCAGGACAGGAGGCTGAACAGAGACTGTGGGAGTTCTCTCACCAACCTCCTTGCAGCCTATGATGAAAAGGACTCAGTAGACTGTAACCCTGGCCCTAGAGAGAGAAGGGCTACGTGGAGGGTCACAGTGAGCCACTGAGGCTACCATAAACCGCCTAGAAGCGCAGGACCCACGGGAGCAAGGTCAGAGCTCTGCCACACCACCCACAGAGAAAAGTAATCATACCAGCCAAGAGGAGCTTCCTCCAAAGAGAGGCCACTCTTTTGTTTAAAGCTGGACAGTGCTAGTTTTATGGAGCATTTTCCCTGTCCAGTAGGGACCTAGCACCAGATGTGGCTTTGTCTGGTGAAAATGAGAGGAGAGCGGAGGACACTGTGGATGCAGGAGGATGCCGGTGGGAGTGAGGGCAGCACCTGCGTACAGAGTGACACAAGCTGGAGCGGGCTCATGACGGTGGGCATAGCCTGTATTCTGGGGATACTCCAGTGGCCACTTTATTTCACAGCCTCCTGAGCTAATCTGTCTCTTACTTCTGAGACTTGGACTCTGATTTTGTTTTCTCCTTCAGTTGCTGTATTGCCATTAGTTCTTTGTCCTCTTCCTGGCCCTGCTCCTGTTACTGCAGTTCTTCAGGAACCTCTCTCTACCCACCCATTTATGCTTCCCCCCCCCCACTCTCCTTATCTGTCCACCTGAACCCTCCTCAACTTCCTTCTTCTGTAATCCACTGAACTCTCTCTTACTTCCAGAATTCCGCCTCTCCCCAACTTCAACCTCCAGTGCCATCCCCCAAACCCCACCCCCTTAGAAATTAAACATATGGTTAAAAAAAAGGCCATAGCACTAATGAGATGAGTACTTGCCCACTGATCACTCTGAGCCAGTCTGCCACCTTTATTCCTAGTGAGTAGCACCCTACTCCATGAGCTGTCCTATTGATTTAGCTTTCTCACAGGACAAGCACTGCTTAAAGCGAGTAAGGGGACTCAGAACTGGGTCTTGTTTTATGTTGTATCCCCTTAGCCTGTTTTGTAGCCTCGTTGATTATAAGCTCTCTGGGGCAGAGGCTGAGTGTTTGCTATATGTTTGCCTACTATGATGGGTACTAACATAAAACCGGTAGTTAGTAGGTAGGCTAGGCTGAAGCCCTGTCCCTGAAGGAGGAGGGAATGTTTGCACCAGGAGAGTCAAGCCAAGTGGAGACTTGCTCCTATCCCGAGTTCCTCTTCCCTGGAACAATTCCTTCCCCATCCCAGGTCCTGGTCCCTCCACCCCAGTGCTACAAAGTGACTTGAAATTAGTGCAATATAGCTGATCGTTTTCTAAGACTGCACTGCTGATCTGGGTCTCTAGTGGGCAGCATTTTCCTTTCATTGGACTTCTGTTGCTGCTAAGCTCCTAATTGTCTGAACAGATGCGTCATATACAGCCCCCAGCTGATGTGAGTCACCAGAGCTGGAAGTGATTTCGAATCTATCAGGTAATTTTTAAAAAAAAAATTGTAACACATTTTAAAATTGGGCTGCTTGAAAAATGTATTTGTAGAATGATACACACTTGAATAAAATCCTACATTTCAAGAGCACGTACGACCGTCTGCTGTGCAGCAGACTGGATTTTAAAACATCAACATGCCAGAAGAGATACTATTTTTCTCTTCACATTTATCTTGGTACAAGAGGAAAAACTAGAGCTGCTCTAAGTCTTTAGTTATGTAATTTCTGATTTGTCGCACACAGTTTCCAAAATAGCTGCACATTTTCAAGGCAGTGTCCTGAATTATTGTGCCTGGGGTCCCAGAGAGCCACACTGAGGTTACTCAGTTACGGCAAACTGCAAAGAATGGGGCAGACAATCCTCAAAACTGGTGGCTATTCCAATACTTAGATTTACCAAGCCAGCACAAATCAGCTTCTGCAGTACCTTACTGGTTACCCAGAAGCCCAAACATACTTTCCTTCTAGAAACCTAGCTTTGCACTTCCACCCAGACACCCAAGTCAAATATGATGGGGATTACTGAAAATCTTATTTATCATACAAGAAAGTTCTACCAATCCCAAAGGATAGGGCACATTACCTCCCAAGTTAATGAATATTTCAGATCTTACCCAAATACACGCGTACAGCCAATTCTTATTAACTAAACAAAAATTTATTTAAAAACAGAGAGTGTATTGGTTAAAAGATCATTATACCTACAGACGTGAGTGCAGTTCTGAGATCAGATTCATAATAGAGATGGTGAGCTTTGTAGTTGCAAAGAATTCATCCAGAATTAGTCCATAGATTATAGTCCAATGTTCATAATCAGGGTTATCCAGATGGGAGTGGAGATTTCAGTCTTACGATTCAAGCTTCCCCTGCATAAAGCATCAAGCAGATCTGAGATGAAAGGATCAGGTCCCAAGAGTCTTTACAGTAACTCCTCACTTAACGTCCTCTTGGTTTACGTTGTTTCATTATTAGGTCACTTACCTAATAGAGAACATACTCTTTTAAAGTCCTGCAATGTTCCCTTATAACGTTGTTTGGTTCCCCCCCTGCTCTGCCCGCCCAGTGCTCCTGCTGGGGACTGGGTCGGGGCACGGGGGCTGTCCCGCTCCACCTGCCAGGCATTCCAGCCAGGCAGCGGGGTGAGGGCATGGGACCTTGCCCCATTCCACCCATCCTGTGTTCCTGCCAGGGAGTGGGGTCAGGGTGGGGGCTTGCCCAGTGGGGGCTTGCCCAGTCCCTGGCAGGAATGCTGGGCGGGTGGAATGGGGAAAGCCCCCCCACCGCGACCCCATTCCCTGGCAGGAGCCCCAGGTGGGCGGAACAGGGCAAGCCCCTACACCCCGACTGGAATGCCCGGTGAGCGGAGCAGGGCAAGCCCCTGTGCCCCGATCCCGCTATGCCCCACCTCAGCCAAGCTTCACAATCATCACTGGTAAGTACAGTATTAAATTGTTTTTTCAGTTATTTAAAACTTGTACTGTATATGTATATAATGTCTTTTGTCTGGAAAAAAATTCCATGGAACCTAACCCCACCCTAGTTACATTAATTCTTTATGGGGAAATTGGATTTGCTTAGCATCGTTTCACTTAAAGTTCCATTTTTAATAACATAACTAGGAGTTATGTGAGGAGTTACTATATACAGTTTTCTAGCAGCCTCTTGACATGCAGTCCTGGGTGAACAATAGGCTTTGAAGTAACCTTCTATTTCCTAAACATCACCAGTCAGTTCACCACAAACTTTAAAAGAGACATATAGACAATGACATTATTTCACCCAAGAAATGTTAATATTTCTTTTTGATCTCTGAATCAATAGCTATAGTAATAGACAGGAACTGTCTGTTTACACGGCTAACATCTAACAAGATATAAACACATACAATTAGTATCACCTCTAATTTTCCAAAATACTGGTTTGCATTTCAAAGTTCTAACCAATCTAACATGGAATGGCCCTAATTACCATTTACATACTTTTCTAACATGTCTCTAAAAGTCAAACCTGGGTCGATTAGCCTGAGAGCGGCTTGACCTTTTCTGACCATGTGTCACAATTATTGCAAAGATGTGGTCCTCCAAAATTCCCTCTAGCCCCCCAGCAGTGTGTGTAATTAATCTGGCCCTGCTAGGTGCTGAGCACTCACAGCTCTGATTGACTTTAGTTGGTAAATAAACAATGCTTACAACAGAAGCTAGGAAGAGCCCAAACTAAAACCTCAGATCCAAATAGCTCAGAATATTGGCGTATTTGAAATCCACCTCCAGATTTGGCAGTTTATGCCCATTCCTGATTGGAAGATGATAACACATAGCTCTCATATAGTGTTCTACAAAGGAGGTCAGTATCATTATCACTATTTTAAGCATGAGGAAACTGAGGCACAGGGAGGTAAAGTGACTTGCCTAAGGTCAACCAGCAGGCTAGTGGCAGAGCTGGGCCTACAGTCCAGATCTCCTGAGTACTCTATCCTCCGCACCACATTAATCCACAAATAGGGTCCCCCTAAATCTAAGAGGTGCTCAGCACCTGTAATTTCCATGGAAGTCTGCAGTATATAACTGAAATCCATGGGAGTTTTGGTTATGCAAAAGATGCAGGATCAGACCCTTTGCAGGGACCCTGTTACAGAGTGCTGGGAACCTGATGGGGCCTAATCAGTGGATTAGAATGGGCTGGGGGAGGACTAACAAGCAAATTGGCCTATTAACATAGGAGGCATAAGAAGGTACAGGAAAGAAGTGTGGGGGTAGAGAGGCAGGCTAGGAGAGCCAGAATGATCTCCAGATAGAGAGCTCTTTTCTCCCCACTCCTCAGAGAACTGAGGAGAAACTAGAACTGTAAATAACATGGTGTGTGGATCAGCAAGATAGTGAGAAGAGCAAATGTAAACAAACTGCACTGCAGTGTTTAATGACTGAAGGTCTCAATCTGTGTAGACAGAGCAGAAGACAGGAGCGGAATGCCACTTTGTCACAGGCACCTTAATGGGAGCTTTAAATGGCTGCAATGGTCAGCTAACCTCCCTGTTCCTAGCAAAGTTAATGCTGCTCTTCCTCCTTCTAATATAGGTCAGTTTAATTACTCACAGTATATTGAGTAAGGGTCTTTCAGATTAGGCCTTTGAAAGTCATGGTTCTATCTGGTCTGCATGGGCATAAATGGACCTGGATCCGACTCCCATTGTAGTCAATATCAAAGTGATCATTCACTTAATGAAAACAGAATCAGATCCTCAAAATCCCTGGCAATTATCCATAACAGGGATGAGCTGGTGACAGCCAAAAAAATTTCCCTCTTCCTCCTTGCTGCTATGTGTGCCAGTTGATTGCTTACCTGCCACTTCAGCGGTGGCTTCATTTTAATGGTATGCAGTTGGTAAAGTACTTTGGAATCTTGTGCTGTGGAAGGCAACATATGAAAGCAAGATATTGCCATCATAACCTCAGGCTGTGAAGCCCTGAAAGTAAGATTTACCCAGGTTTGCCTTGGAGTAACCAACTGGCATTTCTCATCACACTTGCTCCACCAAAACCAAGCCAAGTGCATCAATTAAATGGCAGCTGAGCTCTTCTGAAAACCTGGCCCCAAGTGTGGGTGTGGACAGAGTCCTTCTGAAACTTCTGGACTTAATGTTTCACCTTTTAACTTTTCTGTATGTAGTTTTCTCTGCTATACTTAAAATAGATACGTTTTGTTTGAT
Organism: Mauremys mutica; assembly: GCF_020497125.1. NCBI lineage: Eukaryota > Metazoa > Chordata > Testudines > Geoemydidae > Mauremys > Mauremys mutica. Next base: position 51,547 of record NW_025422816.1, read on the forward strand.
TTAATCAATGTAGAATCAAGACGTTTCATTGGAGGAAATACTGTCTGTTAGTCTGAAGAGGGCATCCTTGTCTTCCATTTCAAAGAACATAATAGAAAAAAATGTATTTCCGTGTTAAACAAAGCAGGGACTTTAGGTTGGAGAGGGGCAGACCCACAAAAACAGGGTTCCAGATGTTTGGTTTGGTTAGTATAATTCCTCACTTTGCCATAATACTAGGAGGGAAGGTTTAGTGGCAGTATATTTAAGGTGTCTGTCTCTTTTAGAAACTGACTTCTCTGTGGCTTTTCCATGGGCCTCTCTCTTGCTCTGCAATTTTGCAAGCAGTGCCTTCTGGCAGTCATGACCTAGGCAGGGAGTCTTCTCCTCCTCCGCCTCCTCTGTGTTATATCTGAATAAACATATACCTGGTTTTACCTAAATCAGGATCTGTGGCATGTCCGTTTCCTGGATGAGCCTACACAGAACAGTCTAGGAACACCAAAAAACTCAGACCCAAAGGCAAAAACAGCTTAACTGCTGACAGATAGGGGAGTGGAGGAATCCAAAGTAAATATTTGCTAGTGCCCCAGAATACTTTTGCTTATCTATCAGGTAGAAAGGAGCTATGTATTTGGACATAACAGCATATATAGTGTACATGGTGTATGAAGGAGGTTCTTTTTTCCTTTTGAGAATGAAGGTTGTATCCTATCCCCCACTCTACCTGTGACTCCTACATGAAGGCCTTGTTAATGAAACTTAAATTTGCTGGCAGATGCCCTAGTGTCGTAGAGACATAAACAGTGTTTTGAACACCCTGTTGTCCAGACCCAGCTTAGTCCTGTTGACATTTGCCATTAAACCATTTTCAGTATGGTTCAGCGTCACAAGTTGTCAACTCTGATTGTCAATAACAGGTAAATTTCTTGTGCGGACCCAGCCCAAGAGAACAAGAGAGAACAGTACAGCAGTAAAAGCATCTATCTGGAGATTCTAAGAAAAGAATATGATACAGCAGGTTCCCCCCTGTCCTAAATTTTATTCCTGCAGCCTTCTGTCAGTTGCTTTTCTTTTTAGACAATCCCATCTCATCCTTTTAAATTAAGCCTCTATATGTCACTTATGCCCATATTTACATCACTTCTGAATTTGGTCCTAAATCTTAATTCATCCCTCTCCTGATAGTGGTCTCCATCTGATTGTCACCGGTGCAGTAGCTGATTTAGTCAGTAACAGATTGCATCCCACTGCATCTTGACTAAAATAGAAAAATACTTCTCAAATCATATGCAATTAAGTCTGAAGCACTGAACTCCACAAACTTGGAACCACCTACAGGTTCTATTACAAATATTCAAGGTGGGGAAAGCTACTTCAGAGGTTGGGGGGAGGGGTAAGGAGAAGGGTTAGAAGCAGATGCCATAGTTTAAAATGGAGAGAGAATGTTTTACTATATTCTTTTCTGTTCTTGGAATGTTACATTACAACAATCTGCCACCACAGTAGTAACAGAGCGTTTGCAATGCTAATAGGCACGATATTTCCTTAGTATGTTATAAATCAAGTCTGTCTCGGCACATCATTGTGTGATGACACTACAAATTAGATATTTAAAATATAGAATCATCTGGTGTTCTACTCAGAGCGCTTTGAGCAGATAGGCATAGGAGTGAGAGTCAGGAGACCAGGATCTATTTCCAGCTTTGCCACTTGCTTGTTGTGTGCCCCTGGGCAAGTCACATAGGCTGGGATTTTAAAAAAACACATTTGTGTTCGGATGGGTAAGATCAATAAAAAACAAATGTTCAAGTGAGTGAAATCCTGGCTCCACTGAAATTGAGTATTTTTGCTGTTTGCTCCAATGGGGACAGGATTTCACCCCATGCCTTTTTCTTACTTCACTTGTTTCAGTAAGGCACTAAAAGCGGTAGGTAATTCATGACAACAGCTGTAAAAGAAACCTATTTTGTCTGTCTCTGAGGATATATAAAATTTCCATTGTAAAACGACAGCCATTTTTCTGATACCCTCCCTAGCCTCTGAGCCTGGTTCTATTCTGTAATAGGATTCAGGGGAAGTTGTGACTGTTCTGTATGGTCTGTATTGGGATGTCATAGTGGATCAGGAGCCAGCTAGTGCTAAGACTAGGGGAAGGACTTTAGAAAGGGAAATTTTAGATTGGAATCTAAATTGCTGACTGCCTCAAATAGTAAGGACATAGACTCATAGACTTTAACATCAGAAGGAACCATTATGATCATCTAGTCTGACCTTCTGCACAACGCAGGCCACAGAATCTCACCCACTCACTCCTGTAAAAAACCCCTAACCTATGTCTGAGTTATTGAACTCCTCAAATTGTGGTTTGAAGACCTCAAGCTGCAGAGAATCCTCCAGCAAGTGACCCGTGCCCCATGCTGCAGAGGAAGGTGAAAAACCTCCAGGGCCTCTGCCAGACTGCCCTGGAGGAAAATTCCTTCCTGACCCCAAATATGGCGATCAGTTAAACCCTGAGCATGTGGGCAAGACTCACCAGCCAGCACCCAGGAAAGAATTCTCCGTAGTAACTCAGATCCCAACCCATCTAACATCCCATCACAGACCACTGGGCATACTTACCTGCTGATAATCAAAGATCAATTGCCAAAATAATTGCCAAAATTAGGCTATCCCATCACACCATCCCCTCAATAAACTTATCAAGCTTAGTCTTAAAGCCAGATATGTCTTTTGCCCCCACTACTCCCCTTGGAAGGCTGTTCCAGAATTTCACTCCTCTAATGGTTAGAAACCTTCGTCTAATTTCGAGTCTAAACTTCCTAGTGTACAGTTTATATCCATTTGTTCTTGTGTCCACATTGCTACTAAGCTTAAATAATTCCTCTCCCTCCCTGATATTTATCCCTTTGAAATATTTATAGAGAGCAATCATATCTCCCCTCAGTCTTCTTTTGGTTAGGCTAAACAAGCCAAGCTCATTGAGTCTCCTTTCATAAGATAGGTTTTCCATTCTTCGGATCATCCTAGTAGCCCTTCTCTGTACCTGTTCCAGTTTGAATTCATCCTTCTTAAACATGGGAGACCAGAACTGCACACAGTATTCCAGATGAGGTTTCACCAGTGCCTTGCATAACGGTACTAACACCTCCTTATCTTTGCTGGAAATACCCCGTGAGGGATGCTGTGTGGAAAATCCTACAATGCATTCTCTTAAACAACATTTGCTGATCAACTTTCAGGTAATGATTAGTGAACAGCAAAAGGTTCAGAGCTCAGGCTGAGTTTAGATAAGTACACAGAAATGTGGGTACTTCTCTGCATGACCATCTCGGAGCTGTTTTTTTTTTAAAGGCGGGGAGGGGGGATTGGAAATCTCATGAAAACTTCCTTTCTTGAACAAGTATTATGAGATTTCTGCTTCCATTAAGGAAGCACATAGTCAGTACTAAATGTGCTGGGTTTTCATTAATTTGTTTAAAAATATGTATATGAACCTCAAAAGAGACTGGAATTCAGTTCATGTTTGGGGTTGAAATTTGAGTGAAAGGCACTTGTTCGTTTGGGCCTGAACTTGCAAACCCTTATTTAGTTGTTGGGTTTAGTATGCAAGTGTCTGGGTTGCACTGGTGGCCTGTAATATACAGGACACCAGACACGGTGATTTGGGTGATCCCTTCTGGTTGTCCCCTTGATGTCAAAGGTGAGTAAAGGTTTGAGGGATCAGGCCTGTTATCTGAACTGGCTCATTCAGCCCTAGAAAAAAAACTAAACTGAAGATGAACCAAAGGTGCATGCTCTTTAGTGTTTGGTGTGTTTGGTGTAATTGCTGAATTGGAGCTGTATCAGCATAAAGGTAAATAACCCAGTATGAACTGCATATAGGAAAATTGATATTGGTGGTGTAAGTACTAGCCAGCGGATGACTGTGGAAATTGTAGCTTTTTTCCATTCTGAATTCCATTACCTTTAACGACAGCTGATGTAAGTAGACTAAGGGTATGTCTACACAGCAACTAGACACCCGCAGCTAGCTCATGCCAGCCAACTTGGGCTCATGGGGCTTGGGCTGCGGGGCTGTTTCACTGTGTGTAGACTTATGGGCTTGGGTGGAGCCTGGGCTCTGGGACCCTGCAAGGTGGGAGGGTCCCAGAGCTTGGGGTCCAGCCTGAGTCTGGAAGTCTACACAGCAACGAAAGAACCACACTGCCTGAGCCCTGCGATCCCGAATTGGTTGGCGCGCGCCAGCCGTGGGTGTCTAGTTGCTGTGTAGACATACACCAAATGGCTCAGATGAATGTTCTGAGATGGAGAGCTTTTCACCACTACAATAGCTCATTGATTCAAATGCATTTGCAGATGAGTAGTGAACAAAAGCCATTACTATCTGAAGTCACTCTGGCCTATGTGAAGTAAGTTAGTAGTCTCTTAGTCAAGTTCCTGCTGGTCAAGTTTCCAGATTACAAAACCATTGGCACTACGCTAACAGAAATTCCAATAAGACTCCATTAGAACCTTTCAGCTTGCTTGAGTAGCCTCAAGAAAAAATAGCCCAACAGAGCTATTGCTCGGTCCCTTACTGGAAACAGTAGGACCCAGATGAAAAATTTTCCCCCAGAGTAATTACCATCTTAATTGGCAAAAGGTATTTTGCCCTGGAATGTAACAAAGAAAACAACATTCCTGTAAACAGTGGGCAAGGAGAGGCAAAATATTACACATCTGAGCCAGATTTTTCACCTGCTGTGAATCATTTGCAGCAGGCTGGGGATCTGGCCCAAACATCTCTTGCTAACTTACATAAGGTATCATTACAGGTAATGATTACTGAAGAATCAAAGCTTCCAGATATCCTTGGGAAGTACCAGGGGAACTGGTGGATTACAGATATCCTGCTGCCTCTTAGCAACACAGAACACTATAGAACTGACACTTGTTTAAAAAAAAACCCAAAGCTCTAATGGATCTTATTAGGTGTATGCTTCCTCATGTTTTCATTGAGGTACAGAAAGAACAGAGAGCATTCAGTTCCTCACACTTTGAAAATTTATGTATTAGGATTGGATTTAGAACAAATATTGATTGAGCTGACACAACAACAGGCAAGAGAGTCAGATTTTATATATATATATATATATATATATATATATATATAGTTTAAATTCTTACTGGATTTTTAAAGAATATAAACACAAAAACGAATGGAACAAGAGAAAGTTTCAAGTGCAAGACTGAGATTCTAGAAGGTTGCATGATCTAAAAGAGAAGTCTCTGGACTGAAATTCAAGAGATCTAGGGTGAGACCCTTAGCTCCATTCCTGCAGCTTTATTCCAGTTAGAGGGCTAATGCAGTGCAAAGGGGCCTCAAAAGCCCTATATCACTGTATCCTACCAGGAAAAGATTATTCTGGTTCAGGGAAAAATTATCCTGGTGGATGACCGCCATAAGGCCTCCCTCTGAGGAGTCCCTCACAAGTCCTGCTGTGGAGAGCAGTTCAAGGTGGGGTTAAGGGTGGGAGGGGCACTTTGGGGTGGAGCCCAAATATGTGTTGTTGCTGAGTTTACAGGAAATGCTGAGGCCCATGGTATCCATAGGAGAGCCCTGAGTGACACCCCTCCTCCACCCCGCGCCAGGGATGTGTAAGTTAGGCCTGGGGCCTGCAGACCACAAAGTAGCCTAGGTTTGGGTGGGCACAATGGTGGTTTAACCCCCCTCCCCAGCCATCTTCCCCTGGACTGAGAGTTCTGTGCTGCGCAATATCTCACCCTTGATTCTATTCCTGGTTCCAACACTGACCTGCTGTGTGACCTTGGGCGAGTCACTTCACCCATCATGCCTCTGTTCCACTTCCATCCCTTCTCTATCTAGTAGAGCTGGTCAAGAAATTTCAGATAAAAATAGCCTGTTTGCAAAAGTGAAAATCTTTTTTCAAAGTTTCCTGTTTCTTCTCCCTCCCCTTCTCTCTCCCCTGAAAACAAAATAGTTTTCAGGTTTCACCTCTTCTGATTCATCCCCTGTTTTTTAGTGGCAAAAAATTAAAGCAAAAAAAAGAGAGGACAAAAAAGGAAAGAAATGGAAGGGGAGGAGGAGAAATGCCTGAATATTTCAAATTAACAAAAACATTAAAAAAAATCCTTTTCCAGATCTGTGGAATGAAAGTTACTTCAACATTTCTGAATTTTTTGGTGAAAATCTGTAAAGCTCTGTTGCTTTGTCTGTTTAGACTGAAAGCTCTACAGAGCAAGGACTATCCTGTGTTTGTCCAGTGCCTAGCACTATGCAGCCCTGATCTGTGTGGGGGCCTCTAGATGTTAAGTTGATGGTAATATAAATACATACCCTCTTTATCAACTGTCATTATAATAAGTGTGTTCGATAGCCTCTGTATAAAACATATACATGTATGCACATTATGGGCTGCATTATAACCCACTAACACTGTTGTAAATCTGGAGTAACTCTACTGAAGACAATGGAGTTCACCTTTAAGGAAACGATTGCCACTGTCACCAGTCTTGTCCATTTCTGTCAGGTGCTGAGTGCCTCATCCAAGATGCAGAGTGCCATCAGCTTCCAAGTTCAATGCAGCACTTTGCATACGGTCCTTAGTGTTTTGCACAGTCAAACCATATAGTGCAAGTTTTGAGTGTTTGACTAACCTCTGCCCAGTGACAGGAGGAATAGAGAAGGTTTCTTGAATGCTATTCCTGCAAACCTGAAAAAGAGCTAGTCACTAATGTGCATTTCCATACCTGTGCATGTAGTAGTAGTCATGCTTATAAGTGTGTGAGAATTAATGTTGGCATGGGACTTGATAATTTTAAAGTTATGACTTTAAATTTATTGAACAGATTTTCTTAAAGTGCTCTGACATCTAGCTCTGCAAAAAAATCTTGAATAAAATTGCTTCTTTAGTCTTGGGGTCTGAGCCCTTAAAGTGCAATACAATTTCAGAAAGTGTGTGTTTACCTAGCTGTTCACTTATATAGAATTATAATTTTAGACAGCATACTCCATATATAATTTTCAAATGAACTAACCTTTTCTGAGCAGGTGCTTCTTTAAACTACGCATGAGGTATCGTCCAAACTGAACTCCTGTTTAGGGTTTAACTTTGTTGCTAACTAAATAGCACCCCCAGTCCAAGCTTTTCTCCTGGCTGTTTTCAGAGTTGTCTTTGCAGGTCACCTTTCTGTCCCTGCCTCTGTTTCCCCCTTGCCTACAGCGACACTCTAGTCCCTCCTGATATCCTGGGTTGGAGCTGATAGGACTCATCTGCTAGAATGATTCGGTAGAAATAGCTGCATCTTTATGTAATGTTCTATCCCCTGACATTGGGACGACAGCAGATGTGTCCCGCTTTCCTGTGTAGAGTCCTAGTAACTCCTACCATTGTACACATTGGTAAATCAAAACAGGTTTTTTGGTACTAGTCCTCACTTAGGAATATTTGTATGTCAAATTTCAAACTTCAGCCATTTTGGTCATAAAGTGCCGTTATAATTTTTTTAATATAAAAAGAAACAAAAATAAAAAGCATATTTTATAGACCATAAGGAAAGTTAAAATGGCTGATGGGATTTTACTCAAGTATACGGTAAAGTATAGGAACGAAGCAGTATGTCTTCAAAAAGTTTGGGAGCCCTCTAGTGGCTTCTGTAGAAGCAGCAAAGAATCCTGTGGCACCTTATAGACGAACAGACGTTTTGCAGCATGAGCTTTCGTGGGTGAATACCCACTTCTTCGGATGCAAGAAGTGGGTATTCTTGCATCCGAAGAAGTGGGTATTCACCCACGAAAGCTCATGCTGCAAAACGTCTGTTCGTCTATAAGGTGCCACAGGATTCTTTGCTGCTTCTACAGAACCAGACTAACACGGCTACCCCTCTGATACTTGACACTAGTGGCTTCTGTTTCAGAAGCCACCCAAACTTTGCCAGAGCAGCAGTGTATATATGTACCTTCCATGTTCATAGATTCTAGGACTGGAAGGGACCTTGAGAGGTCATTGAGTCCAGTCCCCTGCCCTCATGGCAGGACCAAATACTGTCTAGACCAGGGGTCCCCAACCTTTTTAGGTCCAGGGACCGGTTTCGTTTGCCGGACCCTCCGCAGGCGTGCCTGCGGGAGGTCCAGCTGAGCTGCGGGACGAGCGCTCCCTCCGCAGTCGTGCCTGCGGGAGGTCCGCTGCTCCCGGGGCTCAGCTGGAGCTTCCGGGAGCAGCGGACCTCCCGCAGGCACGACTGCGGAGGGAGCGCTCGTCCCGCGGCTCAGCTGGACCTCCCGCAGGCATGCCTGCGGAAGCTCCACTGGGTCGGTTCGCGGCCCGGTTTCTAAGAGGCCGCGGACCGGTACCGGGCCGCGGACCGGGGGTTAGGGACCCCTGGTCTAGACCATCCCTGATAGACATTTATCTAACCTACTCTTAAATATCTCCAGAGATGGAGATTCCACAACCTCCTTAGGCAATTTATTCCAGTGTTTAACCACCCTGACAGTTAGGAACTTTTTCCTAATGTCCAACCTAAACCTCCCTTGCTGCAGTATAAGCCCATTGCTTCTTGTTCTATCCTTAGAGGCTAAGATGTGTAACGAGTTAATAAACACTATTATTTGAACCCAGCTGAGCCTGTGTTGTTCATTCATATCACACTTGTTCAACACATGTGGGTGAAGAATTTCAGTCCATGCACCTACAATGCTTAAGAAATGGGATCCCAGTCTCAGGCCTCTAGATGCTACCATAATACAAATAATTGATAACACTAACAATAAAAAGTGAACATTTCAGAAGTAATGAGCAAGTCAATGGAAATAGTCTGGCAATCATTAACACCACTTACACTGACAGATGCATACTATAACTTACGCTTTCCAGGTTTTGTTCATGTGTTCAACAGTTTGCACTGCCTACTGAGTGTACGCATACTTTTCCCCACCCTCCCACATTGAAACTGCAGGGGAAATTTCATCAGGGAGAATATCCAAGTTGGAATTTGGTTAGAACAGCATGACAAACCTCTCTCTACTGTTGCAAAAAGTACATGATATTTAAATATCAAAAGGGATCAGGTGTTTTATTCTGAGTCTCATGCATAAATTGAAACATGAAGAAATGTGAAAAGTGTTTGAGGGCTCATCAAAACATTCCTTTTATTGGACCTTCAAGAGTTATACACGGCAATGAAGTTATTTGGGAACTCAATTGAATACCTGTTTGACTATCGGCATAGGATAACTCCTCTTCTTTATGATGTGAGACAAGACCTTTTTCTCTTAGATGTTTGCTGTTGTATATTCTGTACATACCAAAAGCTAGATAGAGTAGTTCCATGCAAAAGGATGATAAAGGCACTACTACAGGATGTCAAGTATTCCTTTCACTAAATTCGAGTCAATATTTTTTCAAGTATCAGAAGGGTAGCCGTGTTAGTCTGTATCCACAATAAACAATGAGGAGTCCGGTGGCACCTTAAAGTCTAACAGATATATTTGGGCATAAACTTTTGTGGGCCATGCAGCTGAAGAAGTGGTTTTTTACCCAGGAAAGCTTATGCCCAAATAAATCTGTTAGTTTTTAAGGTGCCACTGGACTCCTCGTTGTTAATATTTGTTCAGAATTCTTATGCACTAGCATGGTGCTATTGCAGTTTGATCCTCAAATCTCTAGGGGGATGTTTACATTTCTTTCCCTTCCTCATTCCCTTTCTCTCCCCTCACACCTTTAAAAACCTCAGTCCCTTTTAAAATTTAAATACATTTCTGTTCACACTAGATTTTGTCCTTCTGAATACACAATTAAAATATAACTCTTCTGCTTTAAACTATGTCAGTATCACTTAACCACACAAGACAAGTTGAAGGTTAAGTTTAAATATTTTCATTCCTCTACGCTTGATGGAAATGATGAAATAATTGGATAGATACAAAAGTATTTCCATCACCCATGTTAAAATGTCAGCTTGATTTTTTTTAACATAAGGTTTATATGGCTAGTCAGATTTCATCTAGACCATAAAGTCTCTTTCTAAGGAATTATCATTTGGATAGATTTTTGAACCTCAAGATTCTGGCTGTGAATAGACAATAGCAATTCAGGTCTGGTGCTCAGAGATATGACTGCTGCTGCCACCCCTTCATTCTATTGGATCTTCAGATTTAAAATCCTATCTGTATTAACAGTTTCCTTTGTACCATAGCACAGTGAAGTATACACGTTGATTCCTTCCAAAGAAATCACATTCCCCATCAGTTATTTTAGTTAAAGCTCTATGAAATCTATTGCCTTTTAAAGGCAAAAAGTCATCGAGTGCTAGATGGGTTGGCGTCAACCCACTTTACCTTTTGAAAGCTAAAATACACAGCACTCAATTTTAAGCAGCCCTTTTAGATGCGGAGGGAAAAGGAGGCTTAAAGAACGTATTCTAGTCTCCCTGTGGATAGGAAATTCAGTTGGGAAAATTACACACAGGGGTTCCAACCAAAATTAGTTGTGATCCTCCGTTGACCCAAAGACTGGACCCAGCATTTGCACCAGCTTCAGGATGAATGTATTGTCATTGAAAGGTTCCCAACCACTTAGGACAGTGTTGATTCTGTTATTGATGAAGATCACTATTGTTTTCCTTTGAGACGGCAGGATGCCAGCTTTCTTCTACAAGTTATAGTTTCATACCTCTCTCAAGAAACCATCCCCGATTAAACAAACTTACCAGAATTACCATCTGTTTTAATTTAACATTATATTGCGGTGGCACCTAGAGGCTGACCAGGTTGAGGCCCTGTTGTGCTAGGCACTGTACAAACATTCACAACATTGTACAACACTAGGCACTGTACAAAGAAAAGTTCTTACAATCAATGATCTAGCCCCCATGGGGGGAAGTGGGTAAAAATTGAAGATGTGGTATTGGAGCAACTACAGTTCATCTCCATTCCATAGATTTCCTTGCTTCCTATCAAACTGTTTTCAGTTTAGACCTGGGATCAAGTTCACTGCTGGTGTAATTGAGCATAGCTCTATTGCAGACAATGGTCTTGTGTCTGTTTAGGCTAATGCTGAATTTTGCCCTTGCTGTATAATTTACAATGTAAAAGAAACCTGCAAAAAGGAAAGGATTGCACCCACACACCCCAAGCATGGAAGCCAGTCAGAACGTGTAATATTGTCTTCCTGTAATATCTGTTCATGACAAATTTTCAATAAAATTCATACAGAAGAGAAAATAGATTATGTTGGATACCACAGTACATAGATATGACTCATTTGTGCTCATAGTACAAGCAGCCAAAGATAAGGGTAATGTTCAACTTTTTGTCTGAACTGTAGGCTTGTACGGAATTCAGCACAGTGAAACCCCAATTGTGGTTGTAGCCTCTGGGCACTGAGGAAATAACCACAACTCTTACTATTCTTCACTATTCAGATTGAAGCTTATGTTGGTGACTTTGGAGTAGATAGCAAAACCTTCCTTACTCCCGGATAGAATTACACACAAACTCAACAGAAAAAAATGTTTTTCAGTTTTCTGGCAGATTTAATCATTTGCTTGACCCAAAATAAACATCATGGCCCACAATGACATATAGAAGGGAAGAAAAGTGAGATATGCATCACAAAAGTGATAAAGAAGAACAATTAATGAAAAAGGAATTTAATTTCTGAAATACTTTGAGTTAAATAGACTAGAACAAGACATTCCTACCTTTGTATTTGCAAGTATACATACCCATACATACATCAAGAATATATACATACCCATACATATATCAAGAATATAGACACTTGTTCTGAGGACCACAGGGAGGTGAGAGAGAGACCAATTACAAGTCTCCAGGCGCAGATAAAAGGGATAAAAATAAGCGTGTTATCATGATAGGGTTCTATAATACACCAGCAAATGAAGAAGAGGAAGTGGATGAGGCATTTCTGGAACAAATAAAAGAACTATCTAAACCATAAGACTAGGTAATAATGGGTAGTAACTACTCAGACATCTATTGGAAAAATAATAAGGCAAAACAAAAAATGCCCAATAAATTCTTGGAATGTGCTGGGAGCAACTTTTTGTTTCAGAAAGTGGAGGAAGTAACCAGGAGGACAGCCATTTTGCACTTGGTTCTGACCCACAGGGAGAAATTGGTAGTGAATATGAAGGTGAAAGAAAATTTGGATGGAAATGGTCATGAAATGACAGATGACATGATTCTGAGGAAAGGAAGGACTAAGGGCAGCAAAGGACAATGGACTTCAGAAACGCAGACTTCAATAAACTTGGAGAACTAGTAGGTGAGGTACCATGGGAACAAAATCTAAGGGAAAAAGGAGTTGAGAAGAGCTGGCAGTTTCTTAAGGAGACAATATTGAAGGCACAACAGCAAACTCTCCCAATGCAAAGGGAAGATAGGCCAATATGGTTCCACCAGGAGCTCTTTAATTACATTAAAATCAAAAGGGAATTCAAGTGAAAACATGGATGAATTGCTAAGGAGGAGTGCAAAAGAATAGCATCAGCATGTAGGGACAAAATCAGAAAAGCTAAGGCACAAAATGAGTTACATCTATCCAGGGACATAAAATGTAGTAAGAAGAAGTACTTTAAATACATCAGGAGCAAGAGAAAGATGAAGGAAAAAGTAGGCCCTCTACTTAGCACTACCTGCCGATCTATCAATCTATCGGGGATCAATTTATCAATTTATCGCATCTAGTGTAGACACAATAAAATCGATCCCTGATTGCTCTGCCGTCGACTCCAGAACTCTATCGCGGCGAGAGGCGGAAGCGGAGTCGATGGGGGAGTGGCAGCGGTCAACTCACTGCCATCCTCATGGCCAGGTAAATCAATGTAAGGTACGCCGACTTCAGCTAAGGTACGCCCCCCACCCCCAGTGTAGACCTAGCCCAAGAAGGCTGAGGTGTTTAAAGCCTATTTTGCTTCAGCCTTCACTAAAAAGATTAGTGGGTTTAAGATACTCGACACACTGTTAACAACAAGGGGAAAGGTATGCAAGCCAAAATGGGGAAAGAACGGGTTAAAAATATTTAACTTGCAAGATGTATTAAGTCAACAGAGCTGGATGAAATTAATCCTAGGGTACTTAAGAAACTAGCGGAAGCAATCTCGGAATCATTAGCAATTATCTTTGAGAACGCCTGGTGGATGGGTGAGGTCCCAGAGGACTGGAGAAGGGAAAACAGAGGACTATCTTTAAAAAGGGGAACAAAGCAGACCTGGGAAATTATAGACCTGACAGCCTAATTTTGATACCTGGAAAGACACTGGAACAAATTATTAAACAATCAGTTTGTAAGCATCTAGAGGATAGTAGGATTATAAGGAATGGCCAGCATGGATTTGCCAGGAACAAATGTTAAGCCAACCTACTTTCTTTCTTTGACAGGGTTACTGGCCTGGTGGATAGAGGGGAAGCAGACATGATATATCATGAATTTAGCAAGGCTTTTGACCTAGTTCCATATAACATTCTCCTAAGCAAACTAGTGAAGTATGGTCTAAATGAAATTACTGTAAGATGGGTCGAACTCAAAGAGTATTTACAAATAATTTGCTGTCAGACTGGAAGTGCATATCAAGTGGAGTCCTGCAGAGGTCTGTCCTGGGGCTGGTACTATTCAATATTTTCATTAATGACTTGGATGTTGGAGTGGGGAGTATGTTTATGAAATACGAAGATGACACAAAGCTAGAAGGGGTTACTAGCACTTTGGAGGACAGGTTTAGAATTCAAACTTACCTTGAAAAATTGGAGAATTGGTCTGAAATCCTCACGCTGAAATTCAATAAAGATAAGTGCAAAGTACTTCACTTAGGAAGCAAAAATCAAATGCACAGCTACAAACTGGGGAATAACAGGGTAGGTGGTAGTAATGTTGAAAAGCATCTGGGGGTTATAGCAGATCATAAACTGAATGAGAGTCATCAATGTGATGCAGTTGCAAAAAATACTAATATCATTCTGGGGTGTGTGAACAGTAGTGTTGTATGTAAGATATAGAAGGTAATTCTCCTGCTCTACTTGGCACTGGTGAGGCCTCAATTGGAGTACAGTGTCCAGTTCTGGGTACCATGCTTCAGGAAAGATGTGGACAAATTGGAAAAAGTTAAAAGAAGAGCAACAAAAATGATATAAGAATTAGAAAACCTGACCTATGAGGAAAGGTTAGAAAACCTGGACATGTTTAGTCTTGAGAAAAGAAGTTAGGGGAACCTTAAGGGTTATCATAAAGAAAATGGTGATCAATTGTTCTCCGTGTCCACTGAAGGTAGGGCAAGAAAAATTGGGCTTAATCTGCCACAAGAGAGATTTAGGTTAGCTATTAGGAAAAACTTTCTAACTATAAAGGTTAGACATTTTTCACAGCCCTGAGCGATGTAGCTAGGTCAACCCAAGTTTTAGCTGAAGACCAGGTTCTAGGCAGGAAGACCTGCTTATTGTTTTACAGAGCTTGAAAGCACTGCTCTGGTAATTCAATCGTATTACACTATCATTGTGTCACTAGCACTGTTGCACTGCAGCTAAGGATCTGTTTGCACTTCATTAGGAAAGCCCATTTTCAGATATTTTACAACTGTTCGGGGCTGAAACTGGTCATTGTGTCCTTTATGAATCACAACATCTGGAGTCTTTGAGAGATGCTTAAAAACAAGATAATGACTATTTGTCATGACTATTAATCACAAAAGAGCAACACAATAATGAAAAATGGATTAAAGACTTAACCAGCATCTTTCACAATGTGCTGAGGAGCCCATGAAGTTCTTCCTCCGTCTATTAGAGTTATTCTTATTTTTCTTCCCCTTATGTCAGTTATATGAAATCTCTGCCAGCTGGCTCTTTCCCAGCTATGCTGTATGGGAATTCAAAGTCCCTCCCCTATCCCGCAGCATACATACAATTCCTTATTCATGGGCCATCAGTTAGATTAGTTTGTCTTCCAGCTATAGTCATGAGCGAGGAACCAATAGGGAAATTTTCTGTGCACATAATTATCACTAGAGGCCATCACAAGCCTCACTAAATAGCGAGGCAGGGATATGTGTAGTAATGCAATATATGAATTAACAAAGAGAAACCAGACGTAAGAGTGCAATCTGTGTCTGACACGAGCATACCGTTGATGCCTGTTGTAACGAAAGAAAATTTTCTTGAGTCTACATCAAATTCATGTCTCCAATAGCCTTTTAACTTTTTAAAAAAAATAAATATGCACTGGTATTTTAAAAAGTCTATTAAAATATTAAATCAAATATAATACATGGATGAGGATTAAGAAGTGGCATGAAATGTCCCTGCTTTTGGCTATTTAGGTTAGCGTAATAATATTGTATGAAAGCATTTTACATTTAATTACAAAATTGTGTTTATTGGCAAAGTTTGGACTCAGAATCACATCGGCACTTTCCCTAAATGGTACAGCAGAGGATGGAAAGTGGGGGAAATGTTCTGGTTCACATCCATCTGTAATAATCACACATTGAAGAAAATGATGTATGGGTTACAGTGAAGTTGGTGTTGGTGAAAGGTGCCAGACTGATAGGCTAGAGACTGAACTCCATGTATATCCTTAGCCATGAGTAGCAGAAGGGAATACTTCCCCCACACCACAATGTCTCAAACTTATATGGAGCTAGGATTTTTGAGAGACATTCATTATTCTAGGGTCACAGCACTCCCTGTGAGGGGATTATGCATTATACCTATTTTCTAGGGGGTGAAACTGAGGAACTGAAAGGTTGTGACTTGGCCAACCTATAAGTGTTATAATGTTTGCCCAATGTTCATACTCTGAATGTACACAGAATAAACTGGCTCTGCACCATAGCTACTTCATAATGTTCTTCATCCCCTACATACTGATGTCAGATGTATCCTAATAAATGAGGCTAGACAACATTGTCTTAAAATGGTAGTTCTTTAATACAGATAGAGCCCTTACACTGCAGTGCTGGTCTCTCCTAGTGTTGGCTTCTGGCAACACCCCTAAAAATACTTCTGCTTTCACTTTCACATTCTCCCTGAGTCTCCCCGAAACCACAACCACCCACAACCCAGTTAGTTCAGGAGCAGAAACAATTATTACAGTATCATCACTATTATTTGCTACCCCTCCTGAACACAAGAGTTAGGCTCAGCCAATATCAGGAGCGTGAAGAAACACTGTGTGAACTTGAACGGTAGTATGTGAAGAAACTGCACGCACCCCATCTCATGTAATGTGCCCAAGTGCACCACAGGCAGTTGCATTGAAATTTCTACTGATAATCCAGATATTGGAAAATCTGAGCATCTTCCACTGATGTGAAAAAATTCACAGAGAACATTATACGTCACAGCAGAACTGCAAGCCGGACGAGGGGAAATGGAGGGGTTTTAACCTCTGTGACACATTATTTCACCGAGCTAACTTTTGCTGTAAGAAGCAAATCAGCAAAACCAACCAAGCCACCACTTTTCAGTCGCTTTCTGGTGGGTCTGGGCCAGATTTGCTTTCCCAAGCTTGTGCTGCTATGCTGATTTCCCCAATGGCACTCTACAATACATTCTGGGGCACAATATCCACTGGAGTTCCTGAATGAAGCCACATATGAGAAGAGGACACAAAGTCAGGTTCACATTAGGGACCAGAAATTTGCTGGGTGGCCCACAGTTCTTTCATCAAAAGTAGGGTGACCAGCCATGTGTGAGATTAAAAATACACACCACAGCAGCATATTCTAGCATGTATAATTTTTCAGCTCCAGTGCAGGTTATTTTAGTATTTACTGGAACACAGATCAGTGGGGTAACATTTTAAGTCTACTAATAACTAGAGATGGGCCTGAATCAGCACTCCTGACACATCCACATTTTTTTTTCTGCAGTTGAGGTAGCTATCTAGCTATCTAGACAGGTGCCCGTCTATCTCCCTTTC
Source organism: Mauremys mutica (assembly GCF_020497125.1). Lineage (NCBI taxonomy): Eukaryota > Metazoa > Chordata > Testudines > Geoemydidae > Mauremys > Mauremys mutica. The sequence continues at coordinate 68,463 of NW_025422816.1, forward strand.
TTAGGTTTTTATATTGTGTCTATCGTCATTTTGGTTTCTGAGTGCTGATACTATCTCTAATACCATTTATATGTGCATAGGTTAAGAAAAGGAAAAGGAAAATCAAATCTCATGCTTCAGACTTAAGCAGATCATCTCAGAAGTGTGGAAGAATTGGCCACCATCTTCCCAGACACAGCAACGCATAATTGGTTAGGTACATTATAAATAAATTTTATTTTCCTCTGAAGCATCAGCTAGTGGCACCTGGTAAAGGTAGGCTGCTGGACTTGAGCTAATCTAGTATGGTAAATCCTACATTACTCGGAAATATTATGGGTTGAATAAAACCAACCAGTTTCCTGTGTGTTTCTGCTGCTTTATTCCTTTGATTTGTTCTTTGTTTTCTTAGTGTTTGCAGGGTACATAGCCAATCCTTATTGCCAAAACAAGGCTATATTTGCTTTGTGTCAAATAAAAGCAGCTAGAATGCTTCTAAAGATATATATAGACTCATAGACTCATAGACTTTAAGGTCAGAAGGGACCATTATGATCTTCTAGTCTGATCTGCACAACGCAGGCTACAGAATCTCATCCACCCACTCCTGTAACAAACCCCTGACCTATGTCTGAGCTATTGAAGTCCTCAACTTGTGGTTTAAAGACTTCAAGGTGCATAGAATCCTCTAGCAAGTGACCTGTGCCCTATGCTGCAGAGGAAGGTGAAAACCCCCCAGGGTCTCTGCCAATCTGCCCTGGAGGTAAATTCCTTCCCAACCCCAAATATGGCGATCAGCTAAACCCTGAGCATATATATATATATATTTAAAGATTTAGTTTTCTAAATACATCTATTGGAAGTGGACTAATCTAAGTGTCTTTTATCAATGAGGTATGCTGTACAATTAACTCCAGCTTTGCTTTACGCTCATCCTTTGTTCAAAAATAAAACCAATGTTGACACCTGCTATAGCACACGATCCACTGCATTTCATTCATAAACCACATTAATCATATAAGCTAACTGAGCTCTCAGGGAGTCTCAGAATTATTAGAAGTCCCAAAGAGCTGACAGGAAACACTTTCTCTCATTATTTCTCCCTCCTCCACATGGTGTCTCCTTTTCAACAAGTAACTATCTGTTGCAATTAGATATTAAGTTGCTTTATTTGCTGTGCAACCACAAAAATGGGGAAGAGATGTTTTGTAACATTTGGAAACTTGCCTAAGGGCCAGATTTTTAAAGGTATTTAGGACTCTAACTCCCCTTGGGAGTCAATGGGACTCAGGCTCCTAACCAAGTCACTTTTGAAAAATGGGACCTAGGCTCCTAAGTCACTTAAGGCCAGATTTTTAAAGGTATTAAGGTGCCTAACTCCCATGATTACCTTTAAAAATTTAGCCCTAAATGACATAGGAGCCTAAGTCCCATTTTCAGAAGTGACTTGGGCACTTGGGAGCCTTAGTCACATTGACTTCCAGTTTGGTTTAGGCTCTTAAGTGCCTAGATCAATTTGAAAATGGGACTTTGAAAATTTTACCTGTTATCTGCAAATATAAACATTTCTGACAGGAATTTCACTGGAGCATGTTAAAATAGTCTAGACCCTCCCCATATCAGAGACACAGGGCCCCCAGAATATGACACTGTCAGACCGTGACTAATAAAATAAATAGAACGTGGCATGCTTACTATAGGTGTCCAGTAAGCAAGCAAATCACTTGACACAGAGAGAAGAGAATGTCTTTGGGAAGGTCGGGATGCATGCTCAGAGGCAGGATCCCAAGCTGGGAAGTTTTCTGTTTGTTTATATTATCTTATTTTGCTTTCTTGTTGCAAACATTATCCCTGCAGAAAGGATCTTACTGACTGCAACTGTATTTTTTGGTGAGTCATTGCAACAGATTGCAGAGTCCATGTTACACAGGACGAACTTGCCAATCAAAGAGTCAAGGATATGTCTGATTCATGTCACAAAACAGTGCCCCCAGACTGATTGCTAAATGTACTTATATAATACTTAATATATATATATTGAAAGTAAACTGAGTTATTTAATTAGTTATTACTATAACCATGGCAAAATACCCACAGAATCAAAAGAGAATGTATGATGAACTCTTTTAGCACACCCCCAGAAGTTCTCTGCTCTATCAGACCACCTTGCAGATCAAACACCAACGGCTCATTATCAGACACCGCTAAACTTAAGGATTTTCTTCAGGGAGTAGGTTGGTAGATAGTAAGAACTGCTGGTAGTTGGTAGAACTAAGAACAGGCAAACATGAATACTTTGGTTTATTGCTAGATTATTTATTTTTTTACTGGCTGCAAGCTGCTGCATTCCCAGGCCATTAATCTATGTTCAAGAGTTAGAAATTAACACAATAATTTACTTACTAATTGGAGACAGCCTGTCTCTATATAGACAAACATTTGCTTTAGCTGGTGAGTCTCATTAAAAGTAGATCATGCACACCCACTAGTATTATAGCTCTTAAAGACTGTGTCTGGTTCGATGTAAACTTCTCTTGAACTCAGTTAGTGGAATGGACATTTAGAGACATTTCAAAGAGCACAGCTATAAAAAAATTTGTTTTCAGTTCATAAGAACACTTGAACAGAAGAACATGAAGCACAGTATCACAGAATCATAGGACTGGGAGGGACCTCAAGAGGTCATCTAGTCTAGTCCCTTGCACTCATGGCAGGACTAAGTATTATCTAGACCATTCCTGACAGGTGTTTGTCTAACCTCTTAAAAATCCCCAATGATGTAGATTCTACAACCTCCCTAGGCAATTTATTCCAGTGCTTAACCACCCTGATGGGAAGATTTTCCTAATATCCAACCTAAACCTCCCTTTCTGCAGTTTAAGCCCATTGCTTCTTGTCCTGTCCTTAGAAGTTAAGAAGAACAATTTTACTCCCTCCTCCTTGTAACAACCTTTTATATACAGTACTTAAAAACTGTTATCATGTCCCCTCTAAGTCGTCTCTTCTCCAGATTAAACACATCCATTTTTTTTCAATCTTCCCTCATAGGCCATGTTTTCTAGACCAGTGGTTCTCAAAGCCAGTCTGCCGCTCGTTCAGGGGAAGCCTCTGGCGGGCCAGGCTGGTTTGTTTACCTGCCGTGTCCACAGGTCCAGCCAATCGTGGCTCCCACTGGCCACGGTTCGCCACTCCAGGCCAATGGGTGCTGCGGAAAATGGTGTGGGCCGAGGGATGTGCTAGCCGCCCTTCCCGCAGCCCCCATTGGCCTGGAGCTCTTCTCTGGACTTTCTCCAATTTGTCCACATCTTTCCTGAAATGTGGCATCCAGAATGGGACACAATACTCCAGTTGAGGCCGAATCAGTGTGGAGTAAAGTGGAAGAATTACTTCTTGTGTCTTGCTTACAACACTCCTGCTAATACATCCCAGAATGATGTTTGCTTTTTTTGCAACACTGTTGACTCATATTTAGCTTGTGGTCCACTATGACCCGCAGATCCCTTTCTGCAATGTTCCTTCCTAGGCAGTCATTTCCCATTTTGTGTGTGTGCAACTGATTTTTCCTTCCTAAGTGTAGTACTTTGCATTTGTCCTTATTGAATTTCATCCTATTTACTTCAGACCATTTCTCCAGTTTGTCCAGATCATTTTGAATTTTAATCCTACCCTCTAAAGCACTTGCAACCCCTCCCAGCTTGGTATAGTCTGCAAACTTTATAAGTGTACTCTCTATATCATTATCTAAATAACTGATGAAGATATTGAAGAGAATGTGGACCCAGAACTGATCCCTGCGGAACCCCACTTGTTATGCCCTTCCAGCATGACTGTGAACCACTGATAATTACTCTCTGGGAATGGTTTTCCAACCAGTTATGCACAAACCTTCTGGTAGCTCCATCTTGGTTGCATTTCCCTAGTTTGTTTATGAGAAGGTCATGTGAGACAGTATCAGAAGCCTTACTAAAGTCAAGATATACCACATCTACAGCTTACCCTGTCAAAGAAAGATATCAGGTTGCTTTGACGTGATTTGTTCTTGACAAATCCATGCTTACTGTTACTTATCACTTTATTATCTTCTAGATGTTTCCCAACTGATTGCTTAATTATTTGCTCCATTATCTTTCTGGGTACAGAAGTTAAGCTGACTGGTCTGTAATTCCCCAGATTGTCCTTATTTCCCATTTTATAGTTTGGGCACTATACATGCAGCACTGTATGAATATGATGAATAAGGGTGGTTAAATTAACAGATGCAACATATCCCCCTACTTTGGAAGTTCAAGGATCAAGCTTGTCTCTCTCTCTCTCTCTCTCTCTAGTGCCAAGAGCCTTTTTTCATTGCATCCAACGAGAGCTAATTCAGAACCTTTTTGTTCTGCTAATGATGTGTTCCACCAAGCTAAAGCCAGAAGCATTTATGCCTACTCTCTGCAATCAGGCAGGGTGGATTTAATGCCATCGCACCAAATTCAACCCTGAAATGACTTTGCTGAAGTCAGTAGACTTCCACCAGAGGTGAATGTGGCCTATGGAATGCAAATATAAAAAGGAAGTATCAGAGGGGTAGCCATGTTAGTCTGGATCTGTAAAAGCAGCAAAGAATCCTATGGCACCTTATAGACTAACAGACGTTTTGCAGCATGAGCTTTCGTGGGTGAATACCCACTTCGTCGGATGGAAGTAGTGGAAATTTCCAGGGTCAGGTATATATATGCAAGCAAGAAGCAAGCTAGAGATAACGAGGTTAGTTCAATCAGGGAGGATGAGGCCCTGTTCTAGCAGTTGAGGTGTGAAAACCAAGGGAGGAGAAACTGGTTCTGTAGTTGGCAAGCCATTCACAGTCTTTGTTTAATCCTGAGCTGATGGTGTCAAATTTGCAGAAACTGCTGGGCTTCAGTTCATCTGCAAATTTGACACCATCAGCTCAGGACTAAACAAAGACTGTGAATGGCTTGCCAACTACAGAACCAGTTTCTCCTCCCTTGGTTTTCACACCTCAACTGCTAGAACAGGGCCTCATCCTCCCTGATTGAACTAACCTCGTTATCTCTAGCTTGCTTCTTGCTTGCATATATATATACCTGCCCCTGGAAATTTCCACTACTTGCATCCGACGAAGTGGGTATTCACCCACGAAAGCTCATGCTGCAAAACGTCTGTTAGTCTATAAGGTGCCACAGGATTCTTTGCTGCTTTTATAAAAAGGAAGTTATTATAACTGCTTCTGTTGGCCTGCAAATTTACTAAACTATCCAAAACTTCCTTCAACAACTCTAAATTCAAAGAGATCATCTCACATGGGCCCCAGTCCTGCAACTGAACCTGCACAAGCAGACTGTTACACTTGATTGGAACCCCATTAAGGTGAAAGAAGCGCTATGTTGGTGCAAGGGTCTGCCTGCGAGGATTTGTTGCAGGATTGGGGTCTTGGACTTTTATTAAAGGATGTGTAATTCTACCTTAAACTGAGGCATATAAGGTCAAATTCATCCCTCATGTAACTCCACTTATGTCACTGCTGTTACCTCAGGGTGAGCACAAGAAAACCCATGGCACCCACTACTAAGACTTATTTTGCTAGTTGTGCCGACAACACATTGTTCAGAACAGTGATGCGCGGTTTTATGCACAGAAAGATTATAACCGTCTGTGTGCTAGTGTATTCCCAATTAGTAGGAGAAGTGATGAGCTCATAAAATCCCAAGTTGTGAGGCCCCGAATCAGTATTTACTCAGTCTATTAAAGTAAATGGGAGTGTTGCCAGACTACAGAGAGAAGAAAATTGAGGAAAGGCCTTGGGATTTTGACTACTAGCAGGATTTTGAGCAGGGGAGGGGTGCCGGGTGAATGCATAGAAGCCATCTGGTACCATTGAAAGAGTTTGCAATTTGTAACAAACAATACTTTTTTTGGTGGGGGGAATGGAAGGAATGGGGAAATAGATAGTAGAGGTGGAATGTATTGTATTTCAAGTGATAACTTGACCTGTTTTTTTTATAGAGGGAATTGAGGTTTTTAGACGAGGATCTCTATGGTAAGAAAGAGGAAAGGCTAAGATAGGCTGATCCCTGGGAAGTGAAAAGCTACACTGGAGTGGAGCTCACTCTTGCAATGGATCCTTGGAGCCAGGGATTCAGGGAAGCAGCTCTGTGGCTGCTGCTCCTCCAAACCAGGGCTACCCAGAGGATTCAGGGGGCCTGTTGCAAAGCACTTTCGGGGACCCCTTCCATAAAAAAAGTTGCAATATTATAGAATACTATATCCTCTCGGTGCCCGGGCAAATTGCCCCACTTGCCCCCCACCCCCACCCCGGGCGGCCTTGCTCCAAACAGGTGAACAAAGTTGGCGAAGGCTAGGAAGCTGGAGTGCCAGAGACTCCTGGGAGGTGTGGCCTTAAAGCCTGGGGCCAAGGATGGAATTAGGACTGTGTTCTGTTTGTTAACCTCTGTTATGAAATAAACCTCCTTGGCTGAGACTGGGTGTGGCAGTGCACGTTTTGGAGCTGGGCAGAAGTGATGGCCCTGGTGACAGGTGGATACAGACTCAGTGTTCACCAGCAGCAGGTAGGGGGTTCACCTCATGATGCCTTTTAAAGTGAACACAAATAGCTATTTAGAACCAAACCCCACCACCTTTCCAGGATTAACATGTTCATGATGATTTGGATGGTGCAATTTAAACATATGTGGTGTTTTTCGGTTTAAAGGGTTCTTTAAAACTAGGAAGGTTGACAAATTGTTCAGATTCGCCAATGTGTTACCAGCTAAAAGAATGGATACATCATAGTGTTATTCAGTTGGGTATTGTTTTGAAGGAAGTCTGATTATATTAAGGAAAACAAACCCTGGGATTTTGTAGCATCTTTACATCTGTCAAGGCGCCCTGCTCAGATGTTAAAATGGAACTATTGTACAACTGCTTTTAAGGACAAATTGAATTTGGAATTCAAAATGCTCTGTTTCTGCAATTTTCAAACACATGTGCTGCTTAAATTGAAAAGATCTTTCAGTTCCCTGATATGATTTAATGCAAGAAAGATGAAATCTTCCATAGCACAGGCCATGAAAATACAATCTGGTATGTGAACCACTAAAATGTACTAAGCCTTAAGAAAATAAAGCCAATTTAAAATCAGTCTTGAATGAGGTTTAACATTTATTGTTCCTTATAAAAATGATTGACAATTCTTTTCCAACCATGTAATTTTTTAAAAGAGCCACAGGAATTGTTTAGTCCAACCTCATTTATATGTTGAAGAAAAGCTTTGTGTGCTTTTATTATCATGGCAAGCATAGGAAAATCATAATCACTTATCTGATCATGACTTTATGCAGCACAGCTCCAGTCAGCACAGTTTTACCTGCATGTCACTTGTAGGTCACTAGTTCAAATACTGAAAGTCATTACCACTTCCTGGCTGTTTAGTGCCCTATGTAAAATGAGCTGGCGGGTTCAGTCCTGCTTCTAACAGGCATTGTCATCAGAGCTGGTATTAATTGGGTTGGACAGGCTGTGGTGGATGAAATAACAATCTCAAAATATGAACTGAACTAAAGCCCAAATGTAGGCTATGAGCAGAGCCAGCTCCAGGGTTTTTGCCGCCTCAAGCGGCGGGAAGGAAAAAAAAAAAGCTGCAATCGCGATCGGCGGCAGCTCCACCGCACAACTTTCGTCTTTGGCAGCAATTCTGCGGCAGGTCCTTCCCTCCCAAGAGGGACCGAGGGACCTGACGCTGAAGAGCCCGACGTGCTGCCCCTTCCCCTGGGTCGCCCCAAACACCTGCTTGCTGAGCTGGTGCCTGGAGCCGGCCCTGGCTGTGAGCCAGCAATGAGCTCCATTGATATGAATGGGGCCCTGTGGAAAATACTGGAGTATGTTTCTATGGAGCTTGTTTACAGGTTCAGAGCCTTAGAGGTTTGAAAAGGTTCTCATGAGAGCTGAAGTGTTTCCTGTCTGGCTGGGAGAATTGTAAGAACAATCTCCTCACACTAATTCTGGTGGGGCTGATGTTCTGGCACCTCTAGTTCTGGTCTCAGCACAGCTCAGAGTGGAGGGACAAACAAAACAAATATGGAAAAATTAACTGGCCTTTTTCTTTTTAAACCTCAAGGTTCAGGCTGACGTCAAGTTGTAGGTGAAAAATCAGGGTGCTGATTGTTTTAATACCTCTAAACCAGAGATGGTCCCAAAATGACATTCTAGTTCAGAACACTCATAAACCTTGGGACCCTTTGATCTATGAAACCATAGCCAAATTTTGCAAGAGGCCTGCTAGCTTTGCAGTTGTCTGAACCCAAAACCTCACATTTGAACAGCCGTGACCTTTGGAGATTCTCAGCCATGTCACCTATTCCTAATTTACTGTCCAGAAGACAACACAGTGGGGGAAAGGCAGAAGAGAGACCTTGAAAGATTTGGTTAAGCATAAGAAATAGCCACACTGAATGGAACCTCCCAGTGGTATTGATTTAATTTTCTAGTTTTCTATGCAAAATTCTGCTTTGATTTACATTTGTGTATACCAGAGTAAGTCTTGGTTTACTCTGGATTTATAGTGCTGCAAAAGAGTAGAATTTGTCCCTGTGATACACAAAATATAGGTTAAATATATGTAAAACTATTTGTTTTATATTATATTACATTTACATTACAAAGATTATGCATTTTCATAAGTGGCTAATGAGCAACTTAAGACACCTTTAAAGGAGACTGATTTTCCAGAAAGTGCTGTTGGTGAACAAGAGTTTAATCATGTAAAGATTAGAATTCTTAACAGCATTTCTTGTACTTGTGTACAATGGGGCTATAAGATCATTCAAAATGCTATTCTCATTTCTCTGAAGAGGGGCTGCTAAGCAGTGAATGAGGTAAACTGCATTTTGAAAGATCACTAAATAATATTCTCTCGTTTCACATAGATGGTAAACAACTTTTAAACTGTGACTAATTCAGCAAGTACTCCTTAAAGAGCTTGCTCTTAAAATCCCTACATGGTATCTTCAGAGAAATAATACAACTTTGATATTTTGATAACAGATAAGTCTCCTTTTTGTGTTCAGTGTGGTTTGCACTGTAATTTACAAATTCATAAATTCTTTATAAGACGACTTGTAATAATTTGTGCCATCAAAGCAGCATTGTGCCTTGTCAATTAAATGTTATGTTTCTGAACAGTTGACAGCAGCAGTGAGCAAATCTGAGTACAGGCACTTATTAAAAGGAAAAAATAAATGGGATAAAGTCATTCCCGGCATAAATCCATTTCAGAAATGGATTTAATCTAGAGATTAATTTGACTCAAAGTGTTTTTTCAGTTAAAGAAGGGGAATTGAATGCAATCCATGGTTGCATTGGAAAGAAAGAAAAGTAACTTGGAGGGTCTGATCTGCAATACTCCAATTTTCCATAAAGTGTTGTCTCATTATAAGTCTCTCTGGCTCACATCTACCCTATAGCTTTACAGCAGCCTTTGATTTCCCAGTTCCCCTATGCCTTGTTCCCAGTGGAGATCTCTGCAGCACTCCAGTAGTAGGTCCTTTGTTTTTTCTTCATAATCTCCATATCAAAAGGGCACAGGAGCCTAGGAAGTGTCTCTGCTTTCCCATCCGTCTGATCTCTCCCTCAGACTTGTCCTAGAGCATCATAGTAGTACTTTACAGTGCTCCCCAGGCACCATCTTTTCCCTGCACTTTATCCCATAGTTTATATCTCTAATACAGCCTTCCAGGTGCTCTGCGTTTGCATTTCCCCAAAGTGCTCTGCTCCCAATCTCCAGGCATGCCTCCAAATTTAGTAGAGATGGAGCTAAACCTAAACCATAATATGAACATCCCTCAGCATTTGGGAGGCAATTTGGAATCGACTGTGGAGCAAAATTTTGTACCTCAGGCCATGTGTTCTCAATAGGACTACTCATGTTGGGCCCCAAATAACAGTGGAATCTGGGTCTATAGAAGAACCTCTTCTGCTTTACTTTTCCCCTCTTTGCTTTTGTCTTTGTCTCAAATCCTTCCTGCAGAATTACAAGGGCCACCAGACTCTTTACCCTCTTCTTTGGGGTGTGGACAAGTATATGTCATTAGAGAAATGGGAGAGTAAGTAATTAGAGATGATGGCTTAGGGGTGGTAAAATTTGTCTTTGTGCTTCAAATGAGGTCCACAATATGCCTTAGGTATACATGAAACAGCAGTGGCATAAAAATGAGAACATTAGCATGTATAAATGACCTTAATAAGCAGTCAATTTGATAGAGGATTTTTGTTCATTCAGTTCAAAACCATTAATGCTGGAAATATACATATATTCAGTGGAAAAAAATGTAGAATTTGTTAAGAAGCACTTATTCAACCCTTATTTGCCATTTTTAAGGCTTGGTTTGAGACACTTCTGAAAACTGCATTATTTGTCTCATTTTCAGTATTTAGGCTGAATGCTTGATGTGATTTAGCTGCTTCTTCTGACACTCTCATATTAATTACAAATGTTTTGTGCTGCCCTGGAAAGACAGATAGTGTGTCCCTATAATTTCTGCCCTAGGGATATGTTGGTTTTATTTTGCAGGTGAGCCATGGACCTGAATTTTCCCTTCCTCCCTGGAATTTTGGGGACAATCAGATCCTACTCCAGCTCTGAAGATCTCCGCTCTGGCCCATCTCGATTTAAAAAGGAATTTTTGTTTGTAGTTCAGAGTCAGTGACTTGTTCCCTATGTTTCAGTCAGGGGATGGTGAAAAGTGTGGATAAAATAAATACTGAGCCAAACATCGAAGGGAGGTGGGGTGATGAAGGGATTTCATGCACCACACAAGGAAACAGATTTGGTGGCTCTGTGACTCGAGAGACCCACTAACCAACACACCAGGGGGTTTACTGAAACTCTAAGCTGAAGCTATGGATCAATTCCGCTGCTGCACCATAGCATAAGTGAGAGGATTCCTTTCCTCCAGGCCTCCACAGAATGCCTCTGTTTACTCACTTGTGTGCAGGTCCAACATTAGGACTGGAAGGGACCTTGAGAGGTCACCTAGTCCAGTCCCCTGCATTCATGGCAGGCCTAAGTATTATCTAGAACACAATAGTCTCTATAACCTATCTTTTGGAATATCACAATGTTGGAAATTAAGTCTTGAGTACTGCTGATTTTCATCCCTGTTCATCAGCCTTTTATGTTCAAGAAGAGGATGATAATCTTTAGTTGCTCTAGAGCTCACAATTTCTCAACAATCCCACTATTGAACAAGGATGGTTAATGAGCACAAGATTGAATGGGAAACACCCAGGAAGGCACTTAGCACACCAAATACACAGCAAGTAAGAACTTTGATTCAGTTCCTCACAAAACAGCAGAAGGAAAATTTTAAAAGGGATTGAATAGCTAAATATTTTCATCCCAAAAGTGCCTGCCTCCATTTTTTTTTGAAGATTCACAGGGTAAAGGAATTAGAAATGAATGCAAATTACATAGTGCATCCCTCCACCAAAGTATATTTTTCATCTACAATATCTTTGCTAGTTCTTGGTCAAGTTCATTATTATGAACTAGGGCTTCCCATATTTCACTTAGGAGACTATTCCACAATTTACTAAGTATCAGGAAGTTTTTCTTGATATTCATGTGTGGCTCGTCTTTGCTTCACTTTATTCCATTACTCTTACCCTTACACCACCCTTGAACTACCTGACCACTTCCACTCCCTCCCTCCACTCTTTAAATACTTCTACAGTTTATAACAGATACCAAAGTGACTGGTTTGCTGTAGATTAGGTTGAGATAGAAATCATCCTACACATCAAGCAGATTTTTTGATTAATAAGACCAGGCTATCTTGATTCCTTATTGTCCTAAAGCATTACACCTTTCCAAGACTGTACATATGACAGAGCACTGCTGTTTCATTTCAGATTGAGTTTGGAAGCTACTCCAGCATAAATGCATTTTTATTAATCTCACATGAAATATAAGGGCTCATTAATAGTACAACTGTCCAAAGGACAATTCCCAACTTAACATCCTACTGCTGTTTACAAGCTGTAGGTCTCAAACCCAGGCCTGCAGGGGTTATGGGTGCAGCCATATTCCAACCCTCCACTTGGGAGTCTGCTGCCAATGGCTTACTTGGGACCCAAGAAGCCCATGGCCAGTGTAAGGCTGTGCCCCTGAGATTCCATTGGCAGAGTCCCAGTGCATCTGATTGGCCTACTAGCCCTACTTAAGCCAGAGGCAGGGATAGCAAATTGTTTAAACAGCTGGGATCTATGTTATTTTGGGCTGTGTGCCTTCTGCTCCTGTGACTTTGATTTACTGGCATCCTGACACAGCTTGACCCTGAGCAGCTGACTTGTGGCTCCTGATTTGGCCTGACGCATGGTTCTGATCTCCAGTTTGTCTCTTGCTTCTGACTCTGATTCCTGACTTGTGTTTTTTATCTCCAGTTTGTCTCTTGTTTCTGATTTCCTGGTATCCTGACTCAGTGGATTCTTGGCTCCTGTCTTGTGGCTGGACTCTGGCTCTGACCACTAGGTATGGCTACCTCTGACCTGGCTGTGACAACAGCATAACTAGAATAAAAAATCTTCTAGAGACAGCATGCTCATGCAGTTGCACTAAATATACTCTACAAAACATCTACTACTTTTGGACATAACTGGATATCAGTTTCTTGTCAGATAGTCTCTCAACAACAAATGTGAATTGTCCATTAATGACTGATAGAGAAGAGTGTTTGCTTAAAGTACCTGTTGAAATCAATCATGTTTAGTTGTGGACAAGAATTTTCTCCCCTGAGAACCATGCTACAAAGCCTTGGAGCTTAACAGCTCTGAACAGTGGGAAAGTTCAGACCCAAATTCTTTGGTGTAGGCTTTTCCCTAAAATTATTCTATAGACTACCCAGGGGAGGTCTGTTTATAGCATGATTCTCAGATATAGGCCCCTCTCCACATTAGCCAATGAAACAATATTAACTAAACTTGTGATCTAAACATAGTGGTTACTAGAATGATTTCAAGTATTGAACAGAGAGAACATTTGAAAGATGAAGCCAATGCTACTCTGTTCCAGGAACATAGTGAGTTACGATGACACCTGTTTTCAGAGACCAATCAAGTGACCAAAAATAATGGATAGTTTACCAAGACTTCTAGTAAAGGTTGAGCAGAATGGGACTCAGTACATTTGGGGGTACTTTGGGATGGTCTGTTAAAACAGATGTTTGCCTTGTAGAGGCTTCAGTGTACATGATCATGAGTGAATTAGTGATTTGTTTGTAGAAAGCATTTCATAAGGGAAAGCATCCAGATGCTGTAGATGACACATCTAACTGAATTTAAAAAATGCCAATAGTTATGATGAAGGGAGATACAGGTCATACCTAAATCAAGTAATTCGTAGTGGAGGGTCTCATAATCTCTTTGGGAATATACTTTACAATATGGCTTTTCATTATTTAATATCATTCAGTATCCTAACTGGATGAATATTAACACCATTCCTCATGCCTGGATAGAGAAGGGAGCAAATCTTGGTGACTGATGCTCAGAGAGAACACCCATATCACAAGTGATTTGCAGCAGCAGTTTCATAATTTCCTTATCTCTCATTGTTAAGTGAAAACACTGCACCTGCTTGGTGTTCTGTTAATAGGCATGGCCACACTGAGGCTCCTTGGACTAACTACCAGTTTTTGCAGTCTATTTATGTCAATGGTCTGAAGTTGGCAAGCAGGATGTAGGAATTTGCTGAAATGAGGTGATCAAAACTTAGCTGCAGGTGCCAAATATCAGACAGGAAAAGAGATGAGTGTTTTTTTAAATAAATATTTGAAATTCAAGTTGTTGCTTCAGATTTAAATATGCTTCTTATGGAATTGTAAGGAGCTGACCAATATATGGGTACCATTGTCCTTTACTGAATGGAATCAGAACTGCTGAGGTCTTAGGCCTGACGCAGACCTCAGCCAAAGGAGGTTCCTCATGAGTTTAGGTGCTAGGAGCAGGTATTCAAGCAGCTTAAAACAAGCAAGGGAGCTCTCCTTGCAACAGCCAAGGAGAAGGAGGTGTTGGGGAGCTGTTTGTCCAGGCCAGGAATTGAAGAGAAAGCTATGTGAGTGAGTGAGAGAGAGCTGCTTATCCAGGCCTGGGAGTGGAGGGGGAGCTCTTCACTGCTTTTAGAAGGAGCTCTACTCCCTTCCATTTTAATCCCTGCATAAGGACTTGTGCATTTGGAGAAGAAGGATCTAGGTTCTATCTCCATCTCCACTAAATTCAGAAAGGCCATGGTCTGGAATGGTGACTACTATGACGTTCTTATGAGGCCACAGATTCACTTCTTCAGTCCTTTAACTTGTGGTGAGGGAATTCTGTTCACCCAATCCAGCTTCTCCTTATGTGTTATATATTTTCATATTTTACTTCAACAAAAGATAGCTGGATGCTTAAATATTTCTAAATGTACCAATTAATGAAAAGAACTGCACAACCACAATGGATTTTGTTATGGACCACAGCACTCCTAAAACTTGTGAATATAATCAGCTGGTTTTCCTTAGAGTGGCCAGAACACAGGACTAGAACCAATTAACTCTTGGATTCTAACCTTGGCCTGATCGTTTGTCTCTCTACTCTGGTGCCTGGGCCAAGTCACCATCTCTCCGCCTGTAAAACATGGATAATACTTATCTGAGAAGAATGTTGTGAGGATAAATCAGAGTTGCCAACTCTCATGAGTTTTTGTGGCTTTTGCAATGTTTGATGGTCTTCTTCACACCAGAGCTTCTGGACTCAAGTGACTTCATGAAAATATGTAAGCCTCTATTCTTCATGGTTGTCTGGAAACATGACCTGTGTATACCATATAGCCTTAAACCCCAAAAGACAAAAAGTACCCAACATTTATTGTTTTTTAAAAATCCCATGATTAGGTCAATCTCATGACTTTTAAGCCTAACTCATGATTTCTGAATGTTTGGAATAGTGATACATTGCTAATAGGTCATGGTTGGAATGTGCTATATAGGTTAGTGGGCTCCTCCTGCCATTTCTGGTAAAAGTCCCAATTTACTTTTTGCTTTCTGCTACCAGAAAGAGAACTCTGTGGCTTGTGATTGGCTAATGAGAGGAGATGGTGCTGCCAGAAAGAAAAATAACAGATCACAGGACTTCTTTGATAGGAGTCTCGTGGATAAGGGAGAAGCGGTGGATGTGGTATACCTAGACTTTAGTAAGGCATTTGATACGGTCTCACATGATATTCTTATCAATAAACTAGGCAAATACAACTTAGATGGGGCTACTATAAAGTGGGTGCATAACTGGCTGCATAACCGTACTCAGAGAGTAGTTATTAATGGTTCCCAATCCTGCTGGAAAGGTATAGCAAGTGGGGTTTCTCAGGGGTCTGTTTTGGGACCAGCTCTTTTCAATATCTTCATCAATAACTTAGATATTGGCATAGAAAGTACGCTTATTAAGTTTGTAGATGATACCAAACTGGGAGGGATTGCAACTGCTTTGGAGGATAGGGTCATAATTCAAAATGATCTGGACAAATTGGAGAAATGGTCTGAGGTAAACAGGATGAAGTTTAATAAAGACAAATGCAAAGTGCTCCACTTAGGAAGGAACAATCAGTTTCACACATACAGAATGGGAAGAGACTGTCTAGGAATGAGTACGGCAGAAAGGGATCTAGGGGTTATAGTGGACCACAAGCTAAATATGAGTCAACAGTGTGATGCTGTTGCAAAAAAAGCAAACATGATTCTGGGATGCATTAACAGGTGTGTTGTGAGCAAGACACGAGAAGTCATTCTTCCGCTCTACTCTGCGCTGGGTAGGCCTCAACTGGAGTATTGTGTACAGTTCTGGGCACCGCATTTCAAGAAGGATGTGGAGAAATTGGAGAGGGTCCAGAGAAGAGCAACAAGAATGATTAAAGGTCTAGAGAACATGACCTACGAAGGAAGGCTGAAAGAATTGGGTTTGTTTAGTTTGGAAAAGAGAAGACTGAGAGGGGACGTGACAGCAGTTTTCAGGTATCTAAAAGGGTGTCATAAGGAGGAGGGAGAAAATGTGTTCATCTTAGCCTCTAAGGATAGAACAAGAAGCAATGGGCTTAAACTGCAGCAAGGGAGGTTAGGTAAATGTCTATCAGGGATGGTCCAGACAGTATTTGGTCCTGCCACGAGGGCAGGGGACTGGACTCGATGACCTCTCGAGGTCCCTTCCAGACCTAGAATCTATAGTATTGTGGTGCTGCATCTTGTGTACTGCAGTAACTAGCAAGTGGGCCTCAGGATAAATGGCTTGGCCTATCCAGAAGTTTGGATGCGTATTCTGGACCTTGTCATGGTTGCTCCATCACTAGTCATTATTGTTAAGTGCCAGATTCCAGGCAATGATCCAGAAGTCAAAGGTTCACTAACCCATTACCAATCACCTTGAGTCACCCAAATTTGTTCCAATGAATACATTATTATTATGCTTTTTATTCTATGGTATTTGCCCACCACCTGATGAGAACTTTTCTGTAGTAAGATAAACCATTTAAAATAACCAAAATGCTATGGAAATGATATTGTTGAGAATGTTCTAAATTAAAATGATTTGTTTTTGTGTTAAGGAAATCCAATTGCTTTTTGTCATATTTAGAAACTGAATAGGCAATTGGCTAGGGTTCCTCTTTGCAGGCATTCACATGGCTCTTGAAAGAATTCCACTGCAAGATGATGCCCAGTCAGAAGACTCTGGTGCACTGAGAACCAATCCCCAGAGTGCAGACTGTCTACACATAAATGTGTGTGCTGGGACTCCACCCCTAGTAGTGCAGGTGGTGGGAGAAGACAAATTGTACTTGGCTGGGACAAATGCCCTGTTGTGGGGATCTGGGGATGAGAGAGAGACAGGGAGAAGCCATGGGAAGGAACACTACATAAGTCCCCATGTATTCTGAATCAAGCTAAGACCTTTGGTTTCTATGGCTCTCCAGTGCAACAAAAATGGAGATTTGGTGACCGCTTCAGTTAAGTTTAAAACTGGAGATCTTTACTGCATTAACATGAAAATGAATAATAATATCAGTTCAGTATTCTTTTTCTAGGTTAGTCTGGTGTTATGTAATTTGCTTCATGCTGTCACCATATTTTCTGGTTTTTAATGTGCTGCAAAATCATTTAACACACAGCCATGTAGTAGAGGTTTCCAGGAAAGGAAGTTGGTGATTTTCACATTTGGGTAAGAGACAAGTGTGTGTTGGAACCTGGGAAGGTTTTGTTTTGTTTGTTTGGGTTTTTTGGGGGTGGGGGAGTTTGGGATTGTGGGATAAGTATACGATATGGAATCTCTGCTGAAAAGATGAGCAGTGAAAAAATTAAGGGTGTATTTAAATAATCATCATTAGGCTTCTAAGTTACCATTTGAGATGAATAAGGCATTTAACTCCTCTCAGAGTTATTGGTTCAGGCTATCTGCAAACTCAGGCATTCAGTACTTCTTCAGTTTTGATGGTTCATGTTTGGATGTTCTTCTTGAAACTATAAAGGTAAAACTCACCTTTATCAATGAAATCTAAAGTTGTGTGGCCAGAAGTGGATTCTATGGAAAATTCCCTGCCCATGAAATAGTGAGTACATTGGACTCTGACAATAGACAGTGGCAACCAAAGGAAGAGAAATAAATGGAGATCTAGTCTATTGATTTTGGGTGTTGAGATGTTAACAAAATTATTTGTATAGTTTATTAGTACAGGTAGAGGCACCCCTACTTACAGATGTTCACAGACATATTTTCATGTAAATTTTCAGTAAACTTTAAGCAGTCACCTCTTCCAAAATGGCATGCTTGTTAACAAACAATACTTTGCTTAAGGTTTCACATTACTATTACAAACACTTTTCAGGGCTCTGGAATTAAAAAGCACGAGTAACGGTTGACTATTTTTTTTCAAAGTAAGTCCATGGATGTCTCTTGTAGAGAGCCCTGGCCGCACTCCCAGTCCCATCCATCGTTAAAGAGAAAAGTGGTTATGAAGTCATTTTGCTGTCGTTACTGAAATGAACTGGCTAGGTTTTTGATGAGGGTAACAAAGCTGGTTCTACGTCCAGCAGTGGCCTATGTGTATCTGGTATTGTAATACACCATTGAGATTGACTGCTTCTGTGTAGCAAATGCTCCCTACAGCTTTTGAACTACTGGAACTTTCCCTGATAACGTTAAAAATAAATACCACCCCCCCCCAAACTAAACACACACAAAAAGCCAAAATCCTCCAGACGGGGGGCGGAGGGGGGGAGGGACAAGGAAAGAACTGAGGATAATGGCATCTGAAAGTTACATCAAAGCTGTAGTCACCAAAATTAAAGTAGCAGCAACAGTGTATGGTTTTGTGATAGTGGGTTTTTGGTATAAAGTTCCTTTATTCTTAAACACTGTTCCAATTATTTTTTTGTTATTATTTTTTCCAGCTATTTGGTATGCAAAAAGTCTACCCCAAAGCAAAGAGGAAGGTCAGTTTTTTCAATGAAGTATTTTAAATTAAAAGGCCAATTCATTAAAATAACCTACCCCTTTTTAAGAGTTATACACAACTAATGCCCATCCTCTACAAAAAACTGTGGTATACATTTTCTAAGTAAATTAAGAATTATTGTTTACATCTTCCTTGGAGGCATCAAGTATTGGCTATTACTGGAAGCAAACTGACAGATTAGATGGACCTTGAAACGTGGCTATTTATTCAGGCATATAATTATTTACTCATCGTAGTAGTATCTGACTTCCACCATGACAAATCTTATTGTGTCCCTGGTTCAAGAGAAGAGTCTAGCAAGTATTGTCTAGAACCTAGATGATCTAGATATATCATGCTTTTTGTGGGGGTTGCATACCCTGAAATGTCCATGATAGTCTTACATGTAGTAATGATATTGGTGATACAAAAATAACACTTAGAACTTTACATGCTCAAAGTGCTGTACAATCGTCGGGCCAGACAATTTGCGGGCATAAGGTGGCACCATTCCTTTGATGTCAACAGTCATAGAACCCCTGGGAGTTTAATTGTATTATGTCCACTTTACATTTGGGGGAAAAATTCAGAGATTTTCAAAATTTTGCTCAAAGTCACACAAGCCCAGCTGTAGAACAGAGACTAGAACTCAGGAGTTCCTGTCGCCAACACTCTGCTCTGTCTTACAGACCACACTGCCTTATACCTATCATGGAATGTGTCTGAGCTCTGTAATTTGTTTGCTTTTCAGAAACATTCGTAAACAGAAAGAAATGCCACTGGAACTCTAGAGCCTCAGAGAGGATGAATTGGACGTGCAGACAGCATAAAAATGTGAATTCACTTTTGTAAACCAGTGGCAAAATTCTCCTCTCAGTTCTGCATGGTGGATGTTCTCAGCTCTAATGTTTTGTCCTACAACTGGCATGAATCAGTGGCAATCAGTGATCTCAATGCGAAATCCACATGTGCAGAGACAGGTAGCATAATATTAGTCAAGACCAATTGTGTTGACTTAGGAAAATAATTTTGCCTGGATTGCTGTGCTTGATGTAAATTCAAATCTTAAGCAATAGCGCCTGTTGAGGGTGTTAACAGGGGGAATACCACCTCCTCCCAGGTTTTTGCTCTTGCTCAAAGTTCTAAAGGCAGCAAAGGTGAGTGAGAGTCATGGCCCAACAACTTTTAAGCAGTGGTCTCATATTAAACCTGTGTGGAGCCTGTTCCTGTATGATGGAGCACAGGGGAGTCAGCTAAGAACTCGATTCCTGGTGGCACTGGCCCATGCGTTATGTGGGTAAGAGAGAGTGGAGACTCCCCAGCAGAGGAAGACTTGGGGTCCCTTGAGGGACAAGGTGGAGGCAGATGAGCAGGGACCAGAACAGTGCTAGGGAGACACTGGAGTTTGCCCAAGAAATATCTGAATTGGTCCCACTGTTCCGAAGAAGAATATATGAATGGATATGCTCTGGGGTGATAAAAGGTTAAGACAAATGTTAACCATGCCTCAAAAGATAATCAGGCTTTTATCTCTTCTGTACCTAGAGCCAAGTTCATATAGGTATTTCAGATTCTTTAGCCCAAGCCCAAAAAAGTGACCAGTCCAAAATGCCTATATAATGGTGCTTATTTAACGGAACTGAATTTGTCTGGAGTGTGCTTATGTTGGCTTCAATTATTGTACTGCCATGGGACTGCCAACTAATGCTAACATGGTTGCAGTTTAATTTTTTTCCTTGGAAAAGCAGTAGATAAATTAGATGAGTTTACAATATGATATTGCAGCAAATGACTTTGCCTGAAGTAACACTTATTATACTCCTGAGTCTTTACTTACTGTGAGCAGAACTGTCCAGTGCATGCACTTGCAAGGGTATAGCTGAGCATATAATTACATCTCCATTCTCATAACACTTTGCAGTAGCTTCTGATCATGCCATCAAATATTTCTTAGGCAATCACCCTCTTGAAATTCTGAGAACTTCAGAGAACTTTTCCAACTGTTAAGAGTTTTCCTGGAATCAACTAGTTCCAGTTGGACATTTCTTATAATCCAGATTCCCAACTGTCAGTAGCTATGTTTAAATGAGTTGTTTCAAATAGTGACACAGTTCACTTCATTATTTTACATTGGATTAAGCAGGGGATAAAACAGTTATTTAAATGGCTGATATTTACATGAGCCAGAATAAAATGTAGTGCTGGGCCAGAACCCAGTCTCAGAACAGAACATCCTCAAACTGGGGAAGGTCAGACTCAGATGTAAACTGAGCAGTTCAGCCCATCTCTGATTAAATTTCATCACATCACTTTAGGTTCTGTCCTGGGCACCTCTTAATGTGTCATTCCACAGAAAGGCATCTGCAGAATTTTTCCTTTTCAATCATTTTATGATCTGAAATACATGTTATTAGCTCCATTATACCTTGTTTAATGAGAATGCAAATTTGCTATTGCATTTTGCTAAGGTGTCAGCAGATTGCTCTAAAGTTTTTAAGACTCAGTTTTCCTCTGGCATTCTGTCATTGGTATCCAAGGATTCTGGAATATTATTATTGTCTCCCAGAAGAGCAAACATAACTCAGTCCCTTCCTATTATGCTTAAATCTATAAAACCTCTGTTTTTTCTTCCCGGGGAAATTGCCTCAGTTTTATTTTCCTGGAGCCTATTGATCCAGATTCCTTCTATTTAACTTTATCTAAACTTTATTTGCTTCTTTCCCTTTGGCTATCATCCGTTTAAACTGGTTTTAGCTACTTTAGTCCTTTCACTCTTACTCTAAAGAGAGTAACCGTTGTCTAGCAGTTAGAGCAGGCGAAAAGGTCTTGTTCTTCTCCTGGTGAGGTCACTGTTTTTTGCTGTGAATGTGGGCAAGTCCTGTTCTGTGACTTAGTTTCTTTATTTTTAGCATAGGAACAATATTACATCCCTGTCTCACAGGGGTTGAGAGGTTTAATTCATTAATTCTAAAAATTTGAGACAGAAACCCTCTCCGTGGTCATCCAGCCCATCTCTCTGCCCCCACAAGATTCCTTCGTCTGGTCTAGTTTAAAGTGTCCCAAGTAATATTCTTCACCAACTAACCTACATCCCAATAATTCTCAGAGTCAGGTTGTTTTTTCATTATATTTCCCCCTCCTTCAACTGTAAAATGAGGAGACTGATACCGATGACCATTGTAAACAGTTTGAAATCTACTAATGAAAAGCACCATATAAGAGTTAGGTATTATTATTCCAACCCATGGTTCCTGTGCTATATACATAGTGACATCCTTAACTCCATATTAGGCCACTGGTTCAGTACTGTCTCAGGCCCCAAACGTACAATGTGCTCTACATAGGTGGACCTCTGTGTGTGCCTGGATGTCTACTGAATTTAATGGGGCCGCGCCCACATAGGAATCACTGCAGTGTTGAGAAGCAAAAAGTGCTCACTAGTGAATCACCAATGTCACCAGTTCTTCTAAAATTTGGCAGCACTGTTTCATGAAGACATGCTGCTTTGCTGCCACAGGGAAGATTTTCTCCTAGTTGAACTCTTGTTACAGGTGGTCTCCAAAGAACGAGTTTAGACATTTTACTATATACAGTTCTGTACTGTTGCTTTTACAGTGTATTCTATCTTTGGGTCCCAGTCCTGCTCCCACTGTCTTCCCATGGGAGCTGGCCTTTGGAAAGAACATTTGGAAGTAACACTTTCTTTAAGCTTTGAGATTTAATAGAATGGACAGCCAATCAAATTCCGGAATACTTGAAGGTCACAACACAAGAATGCAGCTGGAGCACACCACTACATTTTGGAGAGAGAACATTGTAGGAACCACCCAAAATGCTAATTGCTCTGATTCTCTCAAAGAGTATTTGTAAACAAAGCAAAACTAAACCAAACTATGAGAAAAGGTGTCTTTTCTTGAGAAGCTGATTGGGGCAAAAATGTAAACTGATGAACACAGTTTTTTATCCCTGTCATTTAAAGTAATTGATCTTGTTTTCCCAATACCCTTCAAACAGATTTTGAGTAACATTTTGGCAGTCAGGATAACTGGAATAAATGATTTGCCTTGCCCTGTCCTAGCTTATTCTTCTCTGTTTCAAGCCATAGAAAATAAAAAACTCTAGTGCCTCAGTAAATTTCTGGAGAGAGCATTTTGACACACACAGAGTTGCAAACTTTGTATCTTTTGTAAGACTGAGCTTTCTTCTTAAAGATATTCAGAATGTTAAGCTATTTCAGAGCTAGTTTTGCAACCATGGCAAAAGATATCTGTTGTGTATTTGGTTGTCATGGTTTTGTTGCTATGGCAACTGAGTTAGATTATTATGGGTTAGCTCAACCGGTTTCAACCGGCTGAGGAGCTCTCTGTAGATATGTAAATAAAATGGAGGTTTTGGTTAGCTGCCTGCTCTCTGGCCTCAAGTGATTGTTTCCTACACCGGCTGCCCCAAGGATATAACACTGGCGACGAGGGTGGGATTCCGGTGCTGCTCCAGTAACAGAAGGAAGTAGAAGTCAAGGTAAAGACCAAACAAAGAAAAAAAGCTGCTTGTTTGCACTGACTGTGAAAGTGAAACTAAAAATCATGGCTACTCTGACCAGGCCCCTAGAGCCTTTTGATGAGAATACAGAGCAGTGGCATGTGTATACTGAGCGTTTTGAGCTTTTTGGTATTGCAAATGACATTACAGAAGCGAAGAAGGTGCCAATATTCTTAACTGTTGTAGGGGCTAAAACCTACTCTCTGCTACGCAGCTTACTACACCCTGTTAAGCCTGAGACTAAATCTTACAGTGACATTGTGGAAATCCTGGGGTCTCATTTCTCCCCAAAACCACTGGTAATTGCTGAAAGATATAGGTTCCACAAAAGAGACCAAAAGGAAGATGAAACAGTTGTACAATTTGTAGCCATTTAAAAAAAGCTAGCAGAACACTGTGAATTTAAAGAAATGTTACATGATGCCCTGCGTGACAGGTTAGTGTGTGGCCTGTACAGTGAAGCTATACGGAAGCGCCTACTGACAGAGGCTCAGCTTACCTTACAGAAGGCTGTTGATATTGCTGTCTCCATGGAACTGGCTACAAGGGAGGCACAATACATCGGTGCACCCCCTAGGGTGCAAAAAGTGTCACAAGAACCGACCCACAAAACTGTGCAGAGTCAAGAATGTTACCGCTGTGGTAAGCCGGGTCACCAGGCATCAGAATGCTGGTGTAAGGACCTGGTGTGTCGACACTGTGGCAAAAAGGGACACATTGAGTGTGCCTGTAAACAAAAGAAAAAGAGGCCTGTGGTCTGGCCGACAAAAAGAGGAACCCTGCATACCCTAGAGCAGACCCAGGATGATCAAGGTGACACCTCATCGCAAGAGGAAGTGCCACTGCATGTTTTGTCTTTGGCAATGGGCTCACATGAATACTGGGTAACCCCGTTATTGGATGGCAAACGTATACGCATGGAACTGGACACCGGTGCAGCCGTCTCACTGATCTCCGAGACTGTGTATAAAGAAAAGCTACAGCATCTTCCGCTTAAGGCAACAAAAACTGTTCTGAAGACGTATACGGGAGAAGCTGTGCCTATGCTGGGCACTATTGATGTTAAGGTGGAGCTCAATGGACAGGTGGCTAAATTGCCACTGTTTGTGGTGAGAGGTAACTACCCAGCCTTAATGGGTAGGTCTTGGCTTGGGAAGATTCAACTGAACTGGGCAGAAGTGCACCGGATGACTAAAGAAGAAACCAGTCTAACCCCTATACTAAGGAAACATGCTGCTGTTTTTGGAGATGATTTGGGAAGTATGAAGGGAATCACTGTGACATTGAACATTAAACCTGGCAGTCCACCAAAATATCTGAAAGCCCGAACTGTGCCATATGCCATCAGGCCAAAAGTTGAAGCAGACCTGGAGCGCCTGGTCACCAATGGAGTCCTAATACCAGTTACCCATAGCTCATGGGCCACTCCTATCGTTCCAATCGTGAAGAAAGATGGCTCTCTCCGGATTTGCGGTGATTTTAAAGTCACTGTCAACCCAGTGTTGTGTGCAGAGCAATACCCGCTTCCCCGCATCGATGACCTCTTCGCAGGCCTGGCTGGGGGACAAAAGTTCAGTAAGATTGATCTGAGTCAAGCATATTTACAGATGCACGTCGATGAAAAGTCCCAAGAGCTGTTGACTATTGTGACTCATAAGGGGCTTTATCGATACTGTCGTCTACCCTTCGGAATAACATCTGCTCCCGCCCTGTTCCAGAGGGCTATGGACCAGATCTTGTGTGGCTTGTCAGGAGTTCAGTGCTATCTGGATGATATCCTGGTCACTGGAAGAAATGAAGAGGATCACTTAAAGAATTTAGAGGCTACCCTACAAAGACTGGAAGAGTATGGCCTACGAGTTCGCAAAGACAAGTGTGAATTCTTCAAGCCCTCTGTTGAATATTTGGGACACATCATTGATTCTGCAGGTCTTCATAAGGCCCCTGCAAAAGTTAAAGCTATTGTGGAGGCTCCCCCACCTCGAAATGTAAGCCAGCTGCGCTCGTTTCTAGGACTCCTGAACTATTATGGAAAGTTCATCTCACAGTTAGCCACACTGCTAAAACCACTTCATGAGCTCCTTGGGCAGAACAAGGCCTGGAAGTGGACTGAAGCCTGTGATGTTGCGTTTAACAAAGCTAAGGATGCATTGCTAAATTCTGAAGTTCTAACGCACTTTGATCCATCCTTACCACTGCAATTGGCCTGCGATGCCTCCCCTTATGGAGTGGGAGCAGTCGTGTCACATATTATGCCTTCAGGAGAAGAGAGACCTATTGCTTTTGCTTCACGCACTCTAAGCAAAGCAGAAACTAACTACGCCCAAATCGAACGTGAGGCATTAGGAATTGTTTTTGGAATTCGGAAGTTTCATCAGTACCTGTTTGGGCGAAAATTTACTCTTCTCACAGACCATCGACCTCTGACATCAATTTTTGGACCCTACACAGGCATTCCCCCATTAGCTGCTAGTCGTATGCAACGTTGGGCATTGTTACTTTCAGCACACACATATGAAATCAAATATCGGAAATCCACTCTACACGGCAATGCAGATGGCCTCTCAAGGTTGCCTTTGCCGGTCAAACACCAAGATAGTGCCCACAAGGAAATCTTCTACTTTGAACAGGTAGAGAATACACCCATCACTGCTACTCAGATAAAGAAGGCAACTCGCGTTGACCCAGTATTGTCCCACGTTATGGACCTGGTGATGCATGGAACATCTCGACAAACCTCTCCGGTCTCATCCGACCTTGTTCCCTACCTGTCCAAGCGGACGGAGTTATCGGTCCAATCTGGTTGTTTGTTGTGGGGGAGACGTGTCATTATTCCACCACCACTGAGATCACAGATGTTAGAACAGCTACATTCCGGTCACTGTGGAATAGTGCGCATGAAGGAAATTGCACGAAGCTATTTTTGGTGGCCTGGACTGGACAGCGCTATTGAAGAGAAGGCAAAAGCTTGTATGTCATGTCAGGGTGTGAGGAATGCACCCCAGTGGGCACCCCTACACCCATGGGACTGGCCTGAAAACCCGTGGCAACGTATTCACGTTGACTTTGCTGGCCCCCTTGAAGGAAGCATGTTCTTGGTGGCAGTAGATGCCCATTCTAAATGGCCAGAAGTCTCTATAATGCAGTCCACTTCTGCAGAGAGTACTATCCAAAAACTACGAGGACTCTTTAGTCGTTTTGGTCTGCCAGAACAACTTGTGAGCGACAACGGACCGCAGTTCGTTTCTCAGGAGTTTCAAAATTTTATGAAAGCAAATGGGATACACCACATCACGTCAGCACCATATCATCCGTCCACCAACGGATTAGCTGAAAGATTTGTGCAGACAATGAAAAACGCTTTGAAATCAGCAAGGGGACAACACTCCATTCAAAAGCGTCTGGATACCTTTTTACTTTCCTACAGAAACACACCTCATGCTACGACCCACGCGTCTCCGACCTTTCTAATGATGGGACGACAGCTGCGCACTTGCTTTGATCTGCTGAAACCTTCTGAACCCCGACAAATTGTGCAACATCAGCAGCAATATCAAGTCATCAGACGGGCACCCAGAGCAAAAGACCGAACCTTTAGCCCGGGACAGCCAGTTTTGGCTCGGAATTATACTTCCAGAGCTAAATGGGTTCCGGCCACAGTCATCACTCAAACAGGACCTGTTTCCTACACAGTCCGGACTGCAGAGAATCTTACCTGGCGGCGACATGTAGATCAGCTGTTGCCAGGTCATGCCAGTCCTCAGGACCCATCTGCAGTTGAGGGGTCTGACTTCACCTCTTCTGGTGAGGGATCGAATCACGAGTCACCTGTTTCTGACTTTTCTCCTCCATTACTGCCGGCGGCTGAGATACCCCTTTGCCCAGCACGAGCTGATACCACCTCCTCACCTGTTCGTGCTGCGGACCCTGAGCCCCTAGTGCTTTCGGGTGCAATAACACCAGTAGTTCGCCGTAATCCACCTAGAGACAGAAGGCCTCCTCATCGGCTGGATCTTTAGCTAGGGCGAACCCATGGTTATGGGGCAAAATAATCCCCAGGGTTTAGCCGGGAATGGAGGCAGTCTACCCTCCTTCTCTAGTCTAGTGTGTGTTTTATTTAGGGGATGTTCTTATTAGGGGGGGAGGAATATGTTGTGTATTTGGTTGTCATGGTTTTGTTGCTATGGCAACTGAGTTAGATTATTATGGGTTAGCTCAACCGGTTTCAACCGGCTGAGGAGCTCTCTGTAGATATGTAAATAAAATGGAGATTTTGGTTAGCTGCCTGCTCTCTGGCCTCAAGTGATTGTTTCCTACACCGGCTGCCCCAAGGATATAACACTATATATATGGGGATAGAACAGAAATCCTCCTGGAAGATCTCCACGAAGCTCTCCTGGAGGAAATCGAAAAGCCTCCGCAGGAGGTTCCTGGGGAGAGCTGCCTTATTGGGTGCTCCATGGTAGCACACTTTTCCGCGCCAGGCTTTCATGAGGTATTCTGGGAGCATTGCCTCCACGAGCATGGCAGCATAGGCCCCTGGTTTGTGCTGGCTTTCACGCAGCATGCGCTCTCTATCTCCTTCAGTGACCCTCCTCAGGGTGATCTCGCTCAGCGACTCCTGCATCTAATTAGGGGAATTACTGTAATGTTACACCTGGTCCAAAGTATTTTTAAAAAATCTCCAGACAGACAGCATAGCAGAGACTCAGCACGCTACTGCGTGACAAGCGTAACGGAAAGCCAAAGAATCAAATGGACGCTCATGGAGGGAGGGAGGGGGGACTGAGCACGCAAGCTATCCCACAGTTCCTGCAGTCTCCGAAAAGCATTTGTATTCTTGGCTGAGCTCCCAATACCTGTAGGGTCAAACACATTGTCCGCGGTGGTTCAGGGCATAGCTCATCAATGTACCCCCACCCTCCACCCCTAGAAGGAAAAGGGGAAAAAATCGTCTCTTGACTCTTTTAAATGTCACCCTATGTGTACTGAATGCTGCTGGTAGACGCGATGCTGTGGGACTGTACTGTAGCATCCTCTCCCCCCCCCCGCCTCATGGGTGGCTGATGGTACAATACGACTGATATCCGTCGTCATCATCATCAGCCTTGTGGCAGATGGTGTAGTGCTGTAGGACTGCGCTCCTATCCTCATCATCAGCCTTGTGGCAGATGGTGTAGTGCAGTAGGACTGTTATCCGTCCTCGTCATCAGCCCATAAGTAGACGGCCTGCTAACCATCTTCATCATAGCAACAGGGGGCTGAGCTCCATCAGCCCCCGCCCTTCATGTGTAAAGAAAAGATTCTGTACTGCCTGGACTATCATAGCAGCAGGATGCTGGGCTCCTCTCCCCAACACAGCTTAATGTCCTGTCTGGACTATCATAGCAGCTGGAGGCTGCCTTCCCCTCATTTCATTTCACTAACAAGTCACTGTTTCTTATTCCTGCATTCTTTATTACTTCAGCACACAAATGTGGGGACACTGCAACGGTAGCCCAGGAAGGCTGGGGGAGGAGGGAAGCTACAGGTGAGGTTGTTGCAGGAGCACCCCCTGTGAATGGCATGCAGCTCATCATTCCTGCATGATCTGACACGAAGCGGCTGTACTCTCTAGTTCTCTGATACACCAGAACCCTAGTACACTTGCCCCATATTCTAGGCAGGACTGATTCTATTTTTAGATACCATAAAGGAGGCATTGACTCGGGGAGTAATTCCCAGTTTTGTCTTTTGCGCCCCCATCTGATCTCGGCCAGGGGCACCTATGACAGCAGCAGAAGGTATAGTGCAGTAGGACTGGTAACCGTCATATCATTGCCAATTTACAATGGCATGGTACACGGTACAGAACGGCCGCTAACCATCTCTGCTGTCATGCAAAAGCAAATGAATGCTGTTGTTTAGCGCTGCTGAATCGCCTCTGTCCGCGGCATCTAGTACACATACGGTGACAGTGACAAAAGGCAAAACAGGCTCCATGGTTGCCACACTATGGCGTCTGCCAGGGTAATCCAGGGAAAACGGGCATGAAATGATTGTCTGCCGTTGCTTTCCCGGAGGAAGGAATGACTGACGACATTTACCCAGAACCACCCGCTACAATGATTTTTGCCCCATCAGGCACTGGGATCTCAACCCAGAATTCCAAGGGTCGGGGGAGACTGCGAGGGGGTGCAACAGGGGCAGAGTTTATGCTTTCCGGATAGCCTGCAGCAGGAGTGCACACGAGATAGGTGCTGTGCATGGTCTTGTTCACAGACACAGACTAGACTGTGTTCATTCTTCGCAAAAATGTATCTTTGCAAGGAATTCACTCCCTTTTTCCCATCACACAGCTTCGACTGTCTCCAGACCTGCCACAGCATCCCCCTCACAGAGGCTGGCGCAGATTAGGCGGCGAAAGAAAAAGACACGGGAACGAGATGTTCGCTGAACTTATGGGCTGCTCCCGAGCCAAGGCGGCCCAGCAGAGCCAGTGGAGGGAGACCCTCTCTCTGTATCAGCGCTCACACAGCGAACGGGAGGAGAGGTGGCGTGAGGAAGACAAGCAGGCGACTCAAATGCTGCTTGGACTAATGAGGGAGCAAACGGACACGCTCTGGCGCCTTGTGGATGTTCTGCAGGACCGCAGGCAGGAGGACAGAGCCCCCCTGCAGTGTATCTGCAACCGCCCTCTCCCGCCACAAAGTCCCATACCCCCCGTCACCCAAAATAACCAGAAGGAGGGGCGCCAGGGGCCGTGAAAACTGTCACTGCACCCCAGCAGAGTGCTCAAGTACCCAAAAGCTCTCATTCCCTAAATTTTGAGAAGTCCTTCCCTTCCTGACTCACCCAAGCCCCAATCCCAGTTTCATCCCCTAACTGTCTAGTTAATTATTAAAAATCCTTTGCTGTTAATTACTGTTTCCGTCATGTTTTTTTACAGAAGACTGTGTTTGAAGGGGGGGTGGGGAAGGGGGTTGGTAATTGCATAGGACAGTCACCTTTACCAGGGTACAGACACGGGGGCAGGATCAGCAGCAGGTCACACACACAGTGCAGTCAGTAGGCACCCTGGTCGGTATGGGAGGTGGGTTCCAGGTTCTGTGTGGTTGGGGGGTACGTGACTTTGTAGCGGGGGAGGGCGGTTACAGATCTTATGCAGCGGTCCTTGTCCTGGACCACAGAGCCACGCAGCAGGGGAATCTGTATCCGTCCTCCTCTGCAACAAGGTCACATAGCCCCCGCACACAGAGTCCCAAAAAGGAGGGATGGCAGGCTCCGTTGAAACAACCAGTCCGGCACTGCGGACCGCTCTAGGAGCAGGAGCCTGTCATTCCTCGAGTTTAGAGGCGGTCTTTACATCACCGCACACCCTACCCAGCACAGTCTGCGTCCCAGTTTCAACCCTTTAACGCAAAGTCATTAATAAAGAAACCTTTGTTAAGTAACAATGGAACATGTATTTTATTTTTACACGTGTGTTGAAAGGGGGGAAATGGGGTGAACGGGGTATGTAACTGCAGAGGATAGTCAACAGTAACTGGGTAAAGAAACAGGGGCAGGTTCAGCTTCTCTGTAAAGAAACTGAACAGTCACAGGTCACGCTGCTCGCTGAGGAACCTAGCTTTCAAAGCCTCCCGGATGCACAGCGCTTCCCGCTGGGCTCTTGTAATCGCACGGCTGTCAGGCTGAGCGTAATCAGCAGCCAGGCGATTTGCCTCAACCTCCCATCCCACCATAAAGGTCTCCCCCTTGCTCTCACAGAGATTGTGGAGCACACAGCAAGCAAGCTGCAATAACAATGGGGATATTGGTTTCGCTGAGATCCGAGCGAGTCAGTAAGCTTCACCATCTCCCCTTGAGATGTCCGAAAGCACACTCCACCACCATTCTGCACTTGCTCAGCCGGTAGTTGAAGAGTTCCTTGTCACTGTCCAAGGCGCCTGTATAGGGCTTCATGAGCCAGGGCATTAGCGGGTAGGCTGGGTTCCCGAGGATCACTATAGGCATCTGCACATCCCCAACAGTTATTTTGTGGTCCGGGAAGAAAGTACCTTCCTGCAGGCGTCTAAACAGACCAGAGTTCCTGAAAACACACGCGTCATGAACCTTGCCCGGCCACCTGACGTTGATGTTGGTAAAACGTCCCCTATGGTCCACCAGTGCTTGCAGCACCATTGAAAAGTAGCCCAATTTCTCAGCAGCTGACTGTGGAAGAGGTGGATGATAAGGTGCGAGGAGTTGACAATGGCCATAACTGCCGCGGGCTCCATGCTCGCAGTGCTGTGGCGTCCGCGCTGTCACTGACCAGAAAAGTGCGCGAACAGATTGCCCGCAGGCGCTTTCAGGGAGGAAGGGCAGGAGTGGCGGTTCAATGATGACAGTTACCCAAAAGCACCCTCGACACATTTTTTCCCCCAGCAGGCATTGGGGGCTCTACCCAGCATTCCAATGGGCAGCGGGGACTGCGGGAACTGTGGGATAGCTGCCCACAGTGCACCGCCTCCAAAGTCGACGCTTGCCCCGTTAGTGTGGACTCACAAAGTCGAATTAGTGTCCTTAGTGTGGATACACAAATTCGACTTCGTAAGGTCGATTCCACAAATTCGACTTAAGTTGAATCGAAGTACTCTTGTAGTGTAGACATACCCTTAGTGATTACCTGTTCTGTTCATTCCCTCTGAAGCACTTGGCATTGGCCACTGTCGGTAGACATGATACTGTGCTAGATGGACCTTTGGTCTGATCCAGTATGGCTGTTGGCTTCTATTTCCTGATTAGCATCACACATCTGGATTTACTGACTCTATATACTTTTCACTAATACATCATGTGAGCTCAGACCCAGAGCTGTACAAAACTTTTGTAATATACTCACACCAGATTAACTGTACCTGCTTTATTTACTGACTCTGCAAACCTGAGCAGATTCATTCAAAGGTTCACGAGGCTGAGTTTTGGAGGTTCTCACACCTCCCCTTGTGTTTCCAAGCACCAATAGATCCTAGGAGTCCCCTTATCTTGAAAGTTTCCTGGCTGGGATTCTCAAGGTCATTAATCCCCTTCAGATCTGCAGTCTTCAGGGTGGCCTCTTCTTGCTCTTCTAGAGTCTTCAGTGGGATGAAAGTTTAGCCCTTGGTTTCCTAGTGTAGACTGCCAGCGATGACCAATAGTGCCAAGATTTTTGGAATGTGGACACTAAGCCCAGTGAAGAATATCATAACCCACTGTCCTGTCATTGTGCTTCACAGAGAACTTCCAAGGTCTGCAGAGCTTCTTCTGTCACACGGCTCAAACCTTCTCAGTCTTTGAGCAGTGGCACTTCCTCCTGTAACCCCATGTCGAGCTCTTGGAGTGTTTCCAGAGACGTTAGCCAACCTAGCGCAAAACCTCAGTCTACATTAAGCGCCAGCATGTGTTGCTTTGGTATAGATTCAACTAGGATCAATGTTGCTGATGAGAGTAAAACCGGAGCGGGTAGCAGGAGGTCTGATGCAAACTGGGAAGTGACCTGGTGATGTTACAGCAGTGGGAGTGGTAGGCTCTGAGGAGAATGGACATATAGTCCAATGAGTAGTGAAAGGAAACAAACAGCTCAGATCCACAACCAAACTGGGATATAATCAAGCAGCATGTTCTCATTGCATTAAGCAGAGTTATCTTTTCCTTGTTGTAACCAAGCACTATAATTGCTGAAGAAAGGGTGAGGGGAAACTGGTAGATGTTCACAAGAGGGTCTTGCTCCTGAGAAATTTGCAAACAGCTGCTATATCCCATTTAAACTGCATGGTGGGCTTTGGAGCTAAACTGGGGTTAACACCCTTATTCTGAGGGAAAGGGCCAGTTTTAAATCTCATCTAATGTTCATTTTAAAAGGTCTATGGTGTAGAAAAGGTTAAATATCACCTGTCTGTACAAATGAAACGGTACCATGCTGAGGCGATGTGGGGCTATGGGCAGGTAAACCAGCATGAAACAGCTACCTACTACTGGGTTTAAATAGCACTGATTACAATGTCCTTTTTGTTTTCTTTGAAAAGGTTTATTCCACTTCAAAGTGAACAGCAGGGTCAGTGAATGACTCATGTAAATGCTCTGTGGCAAGGAATACAGTATGTCTTTAAGCCTTCAGCTGTCAAAAGCTCTACTGTTTTATTCATAAAGCAATTTAACAAGTACTGTAGAACTCAGTGGCAGTACAGCCCCTAAGCAAGGTCAGCTTCCCAAGTTTTGTTATCAGCCCAATAGGCACAGCTCATTACCCTGAAAGGATCAAATGGTATCCATGTCCCCGTCAACGTAATTCAGAGCATCATAATGTTTCATGGCTCAATCCGCAGCCCACAGTTAGCTCTGAGTCATCCACTTTGTCTTTTGGGAAAAAGAGGGGAAAAACACAACAACCTTATATTAAAATACACCAAGATAGACTTGGCAGCAGAAATGAAAAGTTAACCATCCAAGGCAAACTAATAAAAAGCAATTCGAGCTAAGTGAAAATGCTAAGTGGAACACAATTTCTCTTCCTTTAAAAAAAATAACTGAACATTATTGTGTGCTTTCGAATGGCATGACATTACTGGCAATGCCAAGCTCTAGCTGATAAAGTGGTTCACTGGTAGATGCAGGTTTCAGGTAAATGAAGCAGATTGCATGACTCTCTGGGGAACATCTGTGAACATCCAAACAGATGTGAGAATAAATGCACAGGGATCAATACTGGGCAAACTGGTTCAAACAAAAGATTACCCAGTCCTACTTGACGCTTCATGCAGAACTCAAATCTTAACCTTTTATTGTTATGGGAAAATTAATATAAGGATCTCCCCACTCCATCTCCCTCTCCCAAAGATCCAACCATTCCCTTGCTGCCTATCTCACCTCTCACAGGAGGTCTTTGAGGAGGAGGCCCCGTGGCCTTTTACCCCTTTCCAGTCAATAACTTTAGGAGCTGGATAACAGGAACATTCCTTCTCTATGGATCTCAAAGGGACAGTCATCTAACATGTCTTTTGTGTGCATGTTTGGGTGTGCTCTGTAGATCCAGTAGTTGTTCTGCACTATTACTCATTTTAAGTCATATGCAGTGTTTTAGAAAAATAGCAGAGTGACAGTTCTAGAAAGAAATAAACAGAGGAACCTAGAAGTTGCCATAGTGGACCAGACTAGTGGTCTGTAATGTCCAGTGTGCTCTCACCAGCAGTGGTTAACACCAGATGCTTCAGTGGAAGGTGCAAGAAACTCTGTAGTAGGTAGTTATGACATAGTCTGACCCTACGAAAAGTTTCTTCCTAGTCCCCAATAGTTAGAGGTTGTTTTATGACCTGAAGCATGAGGGTATATATAGTGACAGTTTGGGAACTATGTCTGTGTCAATTTGTGAATTTCATTTTGTATCTGATCATACGTGGTATCCTATGTTAACAGCCAGTTTGAACTGATATATGTGTAGCCTGTTTATGATATATAGCAAAGACCAGAGAAGGAAGGGGTGTTTCTAACCTTCAGGGGCAGATTAGGATTTTGTAGGGCCCCTGGGCCAGAGGAAGTGCCCCCCCGCCCCAGCATCCCTCCCAGCACTCCAACCAGGGAAATGGAATCAGGGTACCGGGGCTTGCCCTGCTCTGCCCGCCCAGTGCTCCAAGCGGGGACAGGGGGCAGGGGGCAGGGCTTTCCCCACTCTGCCTGCCCACCTCCCAACCCCACTACCCATCTGGAATGCCAGGCAGGCAGGTGAAGTGAGGCAAGTCCCCACAACCCCCGCTCCCAGGCTGGTGTGCTGGGCGGGCGGAGCAGGGCAAGCCACCGGCCCCTCTCCCTGGCTGGAATGCTGGGCAGGTTGAGTGGGTCAGGGTGTGAGGATGCCCATTTTTCCAGGGCACCCCAATTGGCCAGGGCCCCTGGGCACAGGCCCCAGTTGCCCAGTGGCTAATCTGCCACTGCTCACCTCGTGAAGAACTAACACAAGAAGAATCATTCAGACGTCTCCCAAGGACTACTGACTCGCTAATAACTCTCATCCTCTTTACCACCTCCTAGGAACTAAGGGTGTTGTTCATGTGAACCCAGCATGACTAGGGCATCAGGTTTCCCTGCTCACTGGCAGTTTCATTGGAAAATTTCTGACCAGCTCTAGTGGCAACAAGTTTCCTGGGCTAATTGTGCATTGTATGAAGAATGTAAATTGTACATTGCAAAGTGTCGTTTAATTCTGATTAAATATGTCATCCTGAGAGCCATAGGGGTGGACATCCACTGTGTAGCCACAGAACAGGTAGAGATTGGTACGTGGTAGCGTAATTTTCCCCACCAATGCCCTTACCTCTGGGAATAAGAGATTTCTTCCCTCTCCATCCACATTCAGTTCTTTAATTTTTAATTAAATGCAAGACTCTGGTACTAGTTTGGGGGATGTTTGGATTCAGAGCATCAGGTGTAAAATTAGTAGTATTTATTTTGACATTCAACCCCTAAAATGTCACTAAAAGGTGTGACAAAGTTCCTCCTCTACCTTGGTGGGTCCTGCACTTATTGGTCGATTTGCTCACCTCAGTGATCTTCCCCACAGTGTGGGTCAACTCCTCCTGTGTCTGATCAGGAGTTGGGAGGTTTGGGGGGAACCCAGGCCCGCCTTCTACTCCGGGTTCCAGCCCAGGGCCCTGTGGATCGCAGCTGTCTATAGTGCCTCTTGTAACAGCTGCATAACAGCTACAACTCCCTGGGCTACTTCCCCATGGCCTCCTCCAAACACTTTCTTTCCCCTCACCCAGGACCTTCCTCCTGGTGTCTGATAATGCTTGTACTCCTTAGTCCTCCAGCAGCACAGCACAGCACACCCACACCCTCACCCTCTCCCTCTCAGCTCCTTGCACATCTTGCTTCCAGCTCCCCCCACACACACTTCCTCTCCTCTGGTTCCCCCCACCTAACTGGAGTGAGCTCCTTTTTAAACCCAGGTGTCCTGATAAGCCTGCCTTGATTGGCTGCAGGTGTTCTAATCAGCCTGTCTGCCTTAATTGGTTCTAGCAGGTTCCTGATTACTCTAGTGCAGCCCCTGCTCTGGTCATCCGGTGACCAGTATATTTGCCCTCTACCAGACTCCTGTACCACCTCTCGAGGGTGAGGAGCCCCGGTGGGCCAGCCTGTATTCTGCCCTAGTCCCGAAGCCCGCTGGGGATGTCAGTTGGCGGCTCCTTCACAGGGCCGTGAGCACGGGCGTGTACTTGGCGCGGTTTACCCCTGTCCCCAACACCTGCCCCTTTTGCGGCATGAAGGAGACCCTGGCGCATGTTTATTTAGAGTGCGCCAGGTTGCAGCCCCTGTTCCGGCTCCTCTTGGATCTCCTATTGCGTTTTTGGTTGCACTTTTCCCCTCACTTGTTTATCTATGCACTCCCCATCCGTGGCCCCACGAAGTCGCGGGCTCTCCTTGTCAACCTCCTCTTAGCCCTGGCCAAACTGGCCATCTATAAAACCAGGGAGAGGAGGTTGGTCGACGGGATTTCCTGCGACTGTGGGGCCTATTTCCGCTCCTCCGTCCGTTCACGCGTCCGGGCAGAGTTCCTCTGGGCGGCGTCCACTGGCTCCCTTGACGCCTTCGAGGAGCAGTGGGCGTTGTCCGGGGTTCTCTGCTCGGTGTCCCCATCAGGTTCCCTTCATTTGGCCCTCTGACCTCACTCCCAGTCCTGTTTTTTCGTTTGTTGTCCCCCGTAATTAGTTGGTGTCCCAGACCTGTGGATCCTCCCCTTAGGCTGGGGGGAGTCCTTTAGCGGTGGGCGGGCTTTGCCCGCCCACTTCCTGGATGCCAAATAGGACCAGACTCCTGTACCCCACTGGCCTGGGTCTGTCACAAAGGGTACCACAGTGATTTTCCTTTGCTTCTTTTATGTATAGTTAACATTGGCCATGCCCTTGATATTGTTATATCCTTGGCGCAGCCGGTGTAGGAAACAATCACTTGAGGCCAGAGAGCAGGCAGCTAACCAAAACCTCCATTTTATTTACATATCTACAGAGAGCTCCTCAGCCGGTTGAAACCGGTTGAGCTAACCCATAATAATCTAACTCAGTTGCCATAGCAACAAAACCATGACAACCAAATACACAACATATTCCTCCCCCCCTAATAAGAACATCCCCTAAATAAAACACACACTAGACTAGAGAAGGAGGGTAGACTGCCTCCATTCCCGGCTAAACCCTGGGGATTATTTTGCCCCATAACCGTGGGTTCGCCCTAGCTAAAGATCCAGCCGATGAGGAGGCCTTCTGTCTCTAGGTGGATTACGGCGAACTACTGGTGTTATTGCACCCGAAAGCACTAGGGGCTCAGGGTCCGCAGCACGAACAGGTGAGGAGGTGGTATCAGCTCGTGCTGGGCAAAGGGGTATCTCAGCCGCCGGCAGTAATGGAGGAGAACAGTCAGAAACAGGTGACTCGTGATTCGATCCCTCACCAGAAGAGGTGAAGTCAGACCCCTCAACTGCAGATGGGTCCTGAGGACTGGCATGACCTGGCAACAGCTGATCTACATGTCGCCGCCAGGTAAGATTCTCTGCAGTCCGGACTGTGTAGGAAACAGGTCCTGTTTGAGTGATGACTGTGGCCGGAACCCATTTAGCTCTGGAAGTATAATTCCGAGCCAAAACTGGCTGTCCCGGGCTAAAGGTTCGGTCTTTTGCTCTGGGTGCCCGTCTGATGACTTGATATTGCTGCTGATGTTGCACAATTTGTCGGGGTTCAGAAGGTTTCAGCAGATCAAAGCAAGTGCGCAGCTGTCGTCCCATCATTAGAAAGGTCGGAGACGCGTGGGTCGTAGCATGAGGTGTGTTTCTGTAGGAAAGTAAAAAGGTATCCAGACGCTTTTGAATGGAGTGTTGTCCCCTTGCTGATTTCAAAGCGTTTTTCATTGTCTGCACAAATCTTTCAGCTAATCCGTTGGTGGACGGATGATATGGTGCTGACGTGATGTGGTGTATCCCATTTGCTTTCATAAAATTTTGAAACTCCTGAGAAACGAACTGCGGTCCGTTGTCGCTCACAAGTTGTTCTGGCAGACCAAAACGACTAAAGAGTCCTCGTAGTTTTTGGATAGTACTCTCTGCAGAAGTGGACTGCATTATAGAGACTTCTGGCCATTTAGAATGGGCATCTACTGCCACCAAGAACATGCTTCCTTCAAGGGGGCCAGCAAAGTCAACGTGAATACGTTGCCACGGGTTTTCAGGCCAGTCCCATGGGTGTAGGGGTGCCCACTGGGGTGCATTCCTCACACCCTGACATGACATACAAGCTTTTGCCTTCTCTTCAATAGCGCTGTCCAGTCCAGGCCACCAAAAATAGCTTCGTGCAATTTCCTTCATGCGCACTATTCCACAGTGACCGGAATGTAGCTGTTCTAACATCTGTGATCTCAGTGGTGGTGGAATAATGACACGTCTCCCCCACAACAAACAACCAGATTGGACCGATAACTCCGTCCGCTTGGACAGGTAGGGAACAAGGTCGGATGAGACCGGAGAGGTTTGTCGAGATGTTCCATGCATCACCAGGTCCATAACGTGGGACAATACTGGGTCAACGCAAGTTGCCTTCTTTATCTGAGTAGCAGTGATGGGTGTATTCTCTACCTGTTCAAAGTAGAAGGTTTCCTTGTGGGCACTATCTTGGTGTTTGACCGGCAAAGGCAACCTTGAGAGGCCATCTGCATTGCCGTGTAGAGTGGATTTCCGATATTTGATTTCATATGTGTGTGCTGAAAGTAACAATGCCCAACGTTGCATACGACTAGCAGCTAATGGGGGAATGCCTGTGTAGGGTCCAAAAATTGATGTCAGAGGTCGATGGTCTGTGAGAAGAGTAAATTTTCGCCCAAACAGGTACTGATGAAACTTCCGAATTCCAAAAACAATTCCTAATGCCTCACGTTCGATTTGGGCGTAGTTAGTTTCTGCTTTGCTTAGAGTGCGTGAAGCAAAAGCAATAGGTCTCTCTTCTCCTGAAGGCATAATATGTGACACGACTGCTCCCACTCCATAAGGGGAGGCATCGCAGGCCAATTGCAGTGGTAAGGATGGATCAAAGTGCGTTAGAACTTCAGAATTTAGCAATGCATCCTTAGCTTTGTTAAACGCAACATCACAGGCTTCAGTCCACTTCCAGGCCTTGTTCTGCCCAAGGAGCTCATGAAGTGGTTTTAGCAGTGTGGCTAACTGTGAGATGAACTTTCCATAATAGTTCAGGAGTCCTAGAAACGAGCGCAGCTGGCTTACATTTCGAGGTGGGGGAGCCTCCACAATAGCTTTAACTTTTGCAGGGGCCTTATGAAGACCTGCAGAATCAATGATGTGTCCCAAATATTCAACAGAGGGCTTGAAGAATTCACACTTGTCTTTGCGAACTCGTAGGCCATACTCTTCCAGTCTTTGTAGGGTAGCCTCTAAATTCTTTAAGTGATCCTCTTCATTTCTTCCAGTGACCAGGATATCATCCAGATAGCACTGAACTCCTGACAAGCCACACAAGATCTGGTCCATAGCCCTCTGGAACAGGGCGGGAGCAGATGTTATTCCGAAGGGTAGACGACAGTATCGATAAAGCCCCTTATGAGTCACAATAGTCAACAGCTCTTGGGACTTTTCATCGACGTGCATCTGTAAATATGCTTGACTCAGATCAATCTTACTGAACTTTTGTCCCCCAGCCAGGCCTGCGAAGAGGTCATCGATGCGGGGAAGCGGGTATTGCTCTGCACACAACACTGGGTTGACAGTGACTTTAAAATCACCGCAAATCCGGAGAGAGCCATCTTTCTTCACGATTGGAACGATAGGAGTGGCCCATGAGCTATGGGTAACTGGTATTAGGACTCCATTGGTGACCAGGCGCTCCAGGTCTGCTTCAACTTTTGGCCTGATGGCATATGGCACAGTTCGGGCTTTCAGATATTTTGGTGGACTGCCAGGTTTAATGTTCAATGTCACAGTGATTCCCTTCATACTTCCCAAATCATCTCCAAAAACAGCAGCATGTTTCCTTAGTATAGGGGTTAGACTGGTTTCTTCTTTAGTCATCCGGTGCACTTCTGCCCAGTTCAGTTGAATCTTCCCAAGCCAAGACCTACCCATTAAGGCTGGGTAGTTACCTCTCACCACAAACAGTGGCAATTTAGCCACCTGTCCATTGAGCTCCACCTTAACATCAATAGTGCCCAGCATAGGCACAGCTTCTCCCGTATACGTCTTCAGAACAGTTTTTGTTGCCTTAAGCGGAAGATGCTGTAGCTTTTCTTTATACACAGTCTCGGAGATCAGTGAGACGGCTGCACCGGTGTCCAGTTCCATGCGTATACGTTTGCCATCCAATAACGGGGTTACCCAGTATTCATGTGAGCCCATTGCCAAAGACAAAACATGCAGTGGCACTTCCTCTTGCGATGAGGTGTCACCTTGATCATCCTGGGTCTGCTCTAGGGTATGCAGGGTTCCTCTTTTTGTCGGCCAGACCACAGGCCTCTTTTTCTTTTGTTTACAGGCACACTCAATGTGTCCCTTTTTGCCACAGTGTCGACACACCAGGTCCTTACACCAGCATTCTGATGCCTGGTGACCCGGCTTACCACAGCGGTAACATTCTTGACTCTGCACAGTTTTGTGGGTCGGTTCTTGTGACACTTTTTGCACCCTAGAGGGTGCACCGATGTATTGTGCCTCCCTTGTAGCCAGTTCCATGGAGACAGCAATATCAACAGCCTTCTGTAAGGTAAGCTGAGCCTCTGTCAGTAGGCGCTTCCGTATAGCTTCACTGTACAGGCCACACACTAACCTGTCACGCAGGGCATCATGTAACATTTCTTTAAATTCACAGTGTTCTGCTAGCTTTTTTTAAATGGCTACAAATTGTACAACTGTTTCATCTTCCTTTTGGTCTCTTTTGTGGAACCTATATCTTTCAGCAATTACCAGTGGTTTTGGGGAGAAATGAGACCCCAGGATTTCCACAATGTCACTGTAAGATTTAGTCTCAGGCTTAACAGGGTGTAGTAAGCTGCGTAGCAGAGAGTAGGTTTTAGCCCCTACAACAGTTAAGAATATTGGCACCTTCTTCGCTTCTGTAATGTCATTTGCAATACCAAAAAGCTCAAAACGCTCAGTATACACATGCCACTGCTCTGTATTCTCATCAAAAGGCTCCAGGGGCCTGGTCAGAGTAGCCATGATTTTTAGTTTCACTTTCACAGTCAGTGCAAACAAGCAGCTTTTTTGTTTGTTTGTTCTTTACCTTAACTTCTACTTCCTTCTGTTACTGGAGCAGCACCGGAATCCCATCCTCATCGCCAGCATTGTATCCTTGGGGCAGCCGGTGTAGGAAACAATCACTTGAGGCCAGAGAGCAGGCAGCTAACCAAAACCTCCATTTTATTTACATATCTACAGAGAGCTCCTCAGCCGGTTGAAACCGGTTGAGCTAACCCATAATAATCTAACTCAGTTGCCATAGCAACAAAACCATGACAACCAAATACACAACATATAGACCTCCTTTTCACATAGTTCAGATTCCTGTTACATTAATAATAAAAGTTTACATGTTTAAAGCACTTACCAACTGATCCTTCCCCTGATTCAGGGTCCGGGGTAACTGCTGGGGAGGGTTGGTAGGGGATCTCCGTGAGGGTGATGAAGAGATCCTGGCTGTCGGGGAAACCAGCGTTGTAAGCGCTGTCGACTGCCTCATCCTCCTCATCTCCTTCCTCATCTTCCCCGTCCGTGAACATCACCGAGGAACTGGCCATCGACACTATCCCATCGTCGGAGTCCACGGTCACTGGTGGGGCAGTTGTGGCAGACCCACCGAGAATGGCATGCAGTGCCTCGTAGAAGCAGCATGTCTGGGGCTGGGCTCCGGAGCGTCCGTTTGCCGCTTTGGTCTTCTGGTAGCCTTGTCTCAGGACCTTGATTTTCACGTGGCACTGCGTTACATCCCAGCTGTATCCTCTGTCTCTCATGGCTTTGGAGACCTTCTCGTAGGTCTTTGAATTCCGTTTTTTGGAGCGCAGCTCCGAAAGCACAGACTCCTCGCCCCACACACCAATCAGGTCCACGACTTCCCGGTCAGTCCATGCTGGGGCCCTCTTTCTATTCAGAGATTGCATGGACTCCTTTGCTGGAGAGCTCTGCATCGCTGCCAGTGCTGCTGAGCTCGCCCCGATGTCCAAACAGGAAATGAGATTCAAACTGGCCAGACAGGAAAAGGAATTCAAATTTTCCCGGGGCTTTTCATGTGTGGCTGGTCAGAACATCCAAGCTCGGACTGTTGTCCAGAGCGTCAACAGAGTGGTGTAATGTGGGATAGCTCCTGGAGCTACTAAGGTCGATTTCCGTCCACACCTAGCCTAATTCGACATAGCCATGTCGAATTTGGCGCTACTCCCCTCGTCGGGGAGGAGTACAGAATTCGAACTAAAGAGCCCTCTAGGTCGAACTAATTAGCTTCGTGGTGTGGACGGGTGCACGGTTAAGTCGAATTAATGCTGCTAAATTCGACATAAACTCCTAGTGTAGACCAGGCCTAAGTGATCATCTGTGAGCACAGCAGCTATGTTCTATGGACACAATAAAATAACCAACCAACAGTGAGAGACTTGTCATTGCGGGACACCAGGAGCTAGAGCTAGTCTACATAATTCACTTTCTCAAGAGATAACTATGACTATCAGCCTCCCCATATTCAGCAGTAAATGTAAAACTCATTCCTTTGACTTCTCTCTCCCTCTCTCACATAAACACAGACAAAACTATAAACTAATTAAGCAAATTCTCCAAGAGGCTTAGAGGGAAAAAGGAGAAAAGAGATATTGTTACTGTTGTTTGTGTGTGTGAAATGTTTGGGAGCTGCTCAGACTACTCCTGGAGGAATTCTGTGCCACTGCGGACGCACAAAATTCATGTGTCCTGCAGCATTTTTTCCCTGCAGAAAATATATTCTCCCCAAGTAGTGCTGCAGTTCTGCCTTTCGCCCACCAGAGGCTGCTGTGGCACCAGAACAGCCGGCAGCATGAACACAGCCGGCTGATCTAGCACCACAGCGGTCTCTGGTGGGAAAAAGGCGGAACTGCAGCACTTCTGGGCAGAATGTATTTTCTGTGGGTAAAAAAATAATAACGGTGTGTGTGCACAGTGACACAGAATTCCCCCAGGAGAAGATCATCCCAGCACCCAGCTTATGGAGCCAGGTTAGGACAGAGTAGGGCACACAGGGTGTGTGTGTCACAGACTGGGGTTCAGAATGGCTAGTGGAGGGGATAGACTGGGGCACAGGCTCAGGAGCTGCTGGGGTAACAGTGTTTGAGCCAAGGGCTCAATGCAAGTGGGGGTGCAAGGCCACATGGGGATGGGAGGGTCCTGCAGGGACACATGGGGATGGGGGGAGAGTGGTAGATGTGCCTCATTGAATGGGAGAGGCTTGGGGTCAGCCAGGTAATATAAGGAGATATATCAATTTCCTAGAGCTGGAAGGGACCTTGAAAGGTCACATGAGCCCAGCCCCCTGCCTTCACTAGGCAGGACCAATTTTTGGCACAGATCCCTAAGTGGCCCCTCAAGGATTGAGCTTACAACCCTGGGTTTAGTAGGCCAATGCTCAAACCACTGAGCTATCCCTCCCCCTCTGCATAGGATGGTCCCCAACTCTCTAACAGTCTCCCTCCCTCCCCCCACCCCCAAAAAAAACCTGTTCCATACTTCTCCCACCCACACATAACAACCTTCTAAGTTCCCTCCAGGCTCCTTCCCTCTCCCTCAGCTCCTCTGTTACTCCTGACTCCCCCAAGCTTTTGCACTGCTTCTGACAGGTGCAGGACATACAGTTCTGTATTGTAATTTAAATGAATTACTCTAAGTTCTGTATTAATATGCCTCATAAGGAATCTATTTGTAAAACCCCCCCCAAAAAAACAACCACCCCAGAATCTCTTTTTTGGTCTGTATTGTTACAGACATACTTAATGATAGATATTTTGAAATAAATTACCAACCTAATTGAAACTGGCATGATTATATTGTGTTATTTTGACAAATAAAAGATGCAGAATTTTAAAATATTGTGCACAGAATTTTTAATTTTTTGGCACAGAATTCCCCCAGGATTTGGCACAGAATTCCCCCAGGACCAGACACTACAGTATCAGACACT
Organism: Mauremys mutica; assembly: GCF_020497125.1. Lineage (NCBI taxonomy): Eukaryota > Metazoa > Chordata > Testudines > Geoemydidae > Mauremys > Mauremys mutica. The sequence continues at coordinate 112,665 of NW_025422816.1, forward strand.
ACAGCAACGGGGAATGTATAGAATAGATAGATAGAACTTCACTCTAGTGGAGTCAAACTAAGGATGAATTTGGCTATGAGCTTTTGTATTGGTTTTTGTTGTGTAGGAGAGTCTTCTTTTTTGAACTCGGAAGATAGAAGAACACTAGTGGAGGAAGCAGTCCTCTGTAAATCACAGACTGTTGCATAAAAAGGTCATTCAACAGACAGCATAGCAGAGGCTCTGCTTTGTTATTACCCAGAAAAGTCAGTAAGTGAAAATAAATACAGGCACATCTCCAAAGGCTAAGGCAATCATATATGATGTATACAGTGTAGTTACAAATAAACTGATTGTCATTGGATCTGAAATGAAGGCTAAACTTTGGCCCTTTTTACATTTCTAGTTGGATATTTTGATTTTGTAATTGGTGACTCATCTCACCCTTACTTCAATAATGCTACGTTTGTGCACAATGTGTTTATTGAGGCCATTGATTATAATCCTGGCATTTAAAAAGCCAGATTTAAATCAATCTGTCATAAGAATTAAGGCTGAATTACTTACCAGCATCATCTAGGGAATGTCAGACAACCAAATCAATTTCAAGTGCAGGATATTTCCACTGTCCGATAGATGTTACATTTTTGTAGTATCATGTGGAATTTTTTTTAAAACCACATTGTTTTTGGAAAAAACAATTACATTTAAAAGTAACAAAGGATGTTGATGCCTTGTGGTTGAAACCTCCGCTCTGTGTTTGTCCTTTGCGAGGGATCTGGAAGTCTCAGGGGAACAAGATTTCCAAGATTTTCTAGTTTCAGCTGGGCCAGAAATACCATAAGATCTGCCTTTTATAATAATGTATATTGGTACTAAAGATCGACCTCAAATATGGGGGTTTAATTCAGACCCATCTCCCACTGATATTTTTGCTTCTAGTCAAAGGGTATGTCTACACTAAAGAGACTATAGTAGCATAGCTACTTCACCATAGCTATAACGACACAAACCTATAGTGTAGATGCAACCTACAGCAACAGAAGGGGTTTTTCCATCAGATTAGGAACACCACCTCCCCAAACGACAGCAGGTAGGTCGACGGAAGCAGTCTTTCATTGACAGAGCTGTGTCTACACTGGGGGTTATGTTGGCATAGCTACATCAGTCAGGGATGTGGATTTTTCACATCCCAGGACCGACATAGCAATATGGAACTAACTTTTAAGTGTAGATCAGTCCAAAATGATGAAGTGCAGGGGTAAAACCTCCCCATAGTTTTGGGTTCAGCTGCAATTTCACGCAAAAATTTATTTCTGTCTTTACCTTATCTGAACCTGTTCACCCAGACCTAGTTTCAGCCTCCAGGGACAAGATGGATTAAATGAATCTGTGGCTTTATACACAGTAAAAAATTAGGGTCCACTCTCTTAATAGGCCCAACCCTTACTGGCCTCATCCATTATGGCCCTGCCTACATCCACTCCTTGTTCAGGGCTGGGAGGCACAGCAGCCCCACATGGCCATTTGCTGTAGGAGATATGGGTCTCAGCAGCTCCAGAGGATGTAGGGGACACAGCAGCTTGGCAGGACCCTTGTCCCTGAGATAAGCAGATATACTTTTGTATGTGAGGTGTTAGATGTACAGGGCTCAGTTTAGCCCTCCTGGAATCAAGTGCAAAACCCACTGAACTCAATGGGAGTTATGTCCACTTTATTATGTATTAGTGTTAACTAGAGGTGCCAAGCTCACAATACAGCAGATGGCTATGCCACACAGATAGGGGAGCACAGGGAAACATGATCCTGGGACACTGAAAAACCCACAGAGGGAGCTTGATTTTCATCACAGAAGAGTTTTAAACCTCCCTTCCAGTGTCTCCCACTTAGTCTCCCACTGTCTTCATTAGGGTCAGGATGTCACCCTGGGTCTCCTCACTACTATTAACCTGATGTCCTTTAGAGTTTCTGCCACATTCCCCAGCTGCCTGTTAGTAGGGTGACCATATTTCCCAAAGAGAAAACAGGACAGCCCCAGCCGCTCACCTGATATGTATTCCCCACCCTCCGTGAGGCTGTTGCCTGTGGCTGGAGCCCTGCCGGGTCGGCCCCTCAGGAGGCTGTTGGTGGGTTGCTGGAATCCTGCCACCCCCCCATGCTGGAACGCTGCCAGTGCCTCACTTCCCCAGCTCTGTGTCTCCTGTTGCAGGGGGCTGGCATCTCTGCTCACGCCTCCCCCCCGCCACATTCCTCCGCACCCGCCTTTTTGACAGAAGTGGGGATTTGTCCCATTTGCTCTTGCTAACTGATCAAGCCACCCAGAGCAAATGGGACAAATGACTCCTTTTGGAAAAAAAAAAGTTGGAATGGCAGGGACAGGGCTTAAAAAAGGGACTGTCCTGGCCAAAATGGGACATATGGTCACCCTACTTAGGCCTGAAGTTTCTCACCCAAAACCTTTTCCTGCTCTGAGGAAGAAGAAGTCTCTCTCCAGCTCCTCCCAGCAAGTTAGGCAGGCTCAATGGAAACTGTGTAATAACACTTTCTAGCCATAGTAGATTACCCAGCAAGACTGGGCAGCTGACTTCATCCTGGAGATGTTGCTGGGGGTGACAACAGCCATGGTGTCTGTCAGGGGAATAGAGTGGAAAAATTCTCTCCCATTCACTCAGCAATGGGCCTTTCCCCTGCTGAAGCTTGCTAAAAAGAGATGAGCACAAATGCCCAGAGCCCTGGGTCTCTTATGGATTTCTTCTGCTTCCTCCAAAATCGCTCATTCGACTCTTCCCCAGTGTACCAGCTTCCCCAGTGTGATTCACCAGGGGATACTGCTATGGGTATCTGGTCTTGCCCAAAATGGTCACCACCAGGGGCAGCCCTCAATTAGGAGTACTATGTCCTCTCCGTACTGTCACTGCTGTGTGTTGTGGCTGATGTACCGTGGGATGCAATCCCACCTGTTGCTCATTGTTTTTTTAAAAATAGGTATAAAGGGGCGGGGCAGGGGTCCTCTGAGACTGATGGCAGTGGGTGTTAGGTAGGGAGAGGAAGAATTCTGAGCCTGGAGGGATGGGTGATGGTTATTCTGCATCTGGGAGTGTTGAATGGGAGAGATTTCAGAGCTGAAGGGGTGTTTTTGAGCTGTGGAGTGGTTAAGTTGAAGGAGGGGATAGATGGGGGGTGGGCTGAGGGTATTCTCAAGTAGCTGGGGATTGGGTTGTGGGGAGCTGAGGGACCTGGGGATTTTCTGAGTTTGGAGGACTGTTTGGACAAGGTTGAGTGCAGGAGAGAATGGAGTCAATTGGCAAGTGAGGGCATATGAGCCCTCAAACGATGTCTGAAAGAGATGGATCCAGTGAGTTTCGTTGTGTATCATTGAACTGTGCTGCTTTTCTTTGAGGTGCAAGGAGGAGCTGGTAAACAGGCTTTTAGTTAGCTTTCCTATGCAATGAAATTACACACTAGCTTCCAGCCTGCAGTTTAATGTTTGGCAGCTGGGCTATTAAAAGTTTTCAGAGCTGTAAGAATAGAGTATCAAGACTTATTTGCAACGTACATTGGAGGATTTGTAAGGTACTGGTTTAAATTATGAGTGTAGGGCTAACTTTTGAGGCCTCACTTGGCCTCTTTCCTTAGAGTTTGGAGCTGTGAGCTGTTGTTCTAGGATCCTGTAATTAATAGCAAATGTTTGCAAAGTGCTAAATGTTGTTGCTAAGGTGCTCCTTCAGGCTGAGCTGTGTGGGGAATGGCACGACGCTAATTTAGACCCATTTTTAAAATGTTTTCCTAAGCTACAAATATGGGTTGTTTGTAGCCAATGCAGCACACTCTGACTTTTTGAATTGACAGGAGGGATAAATACATTCCATCTGTATGACTCAACATGAGCAGGAGCTATGCTCCTACCCTTTGAAAGTGTTTTTCAGTCAATAAACCAAAAGATAGGAGACAGGATTCCGTGGTAGCACTTTCAATGGCATGTTAAGTGACTTACCCACAGTCACACAGCCTCAGATGCCTTAGTTTACTTCCCATTAAAATGGGAATAGCAGCTATATATATATTTCTTTTGACTTGAATATCAAAAGGCTCCTGATTTGACAGGTAACTATGGACTAAGGATCACTACAGTACAAAGCAAATGAATGTAGCATTATATACATGGGTGCTTTCATAAGACATATGAAGCTATAACAAAGAGATTACCAGATACTTCTGAAACTATACAATCATGGAGTTCCCCAAAAAACTGCAATAAAATTAAAGGCTGAGAAAAAACTATTCACTTCTGAGCCAATGGGGAAGCAGGGATTTGCATATAACAGCTGATTGGCGCAAAGGTGAGAGCCACCACCGAACTCAGCTGCAGACAATCATAATGTAGTCATTTGCATACATGATTTGATTGGGCAACATCGTTTCTTATGCCAGGATTTACATCTGTGAAGGTAAACAATAGAAATGCCATGTTTTGTCACATGACTATCTTTAGCCAATGATAAGGTGGAATTTTCTTGTCTATTACAAGGTGTAATTATCTTGTAGGTTTTGAGGGTCAGGTTTTGAAATAGTCAGATAACAGATGCTTGACTGGAGTTAAAGTATCCCTTGAATGGTGTTAAAGTATCCCTTGAATGAGAATGGTGTAAAATGCACAAAATGTTATCTTACATGACTTCAGAGGGTGAAGAATAAGACTAATGGAATAATTTGTACACCTGTAGACCATCCCGCCAATGATGAAAACAAACACAGTATCACCCACTGGCAGGTAATCAGAGCGGCTGCTGCTTCAGTGAAGCTGGGAAGTGGTTGTTATTGGAGGAAGCATTGAGTTATGGTTGGGACACTGGAATGGGACTCAGGAGACAGGCATTCATTTTCCAGTTCTACCAGAGATATCCGAGATGACGCTGGGCAAGTCGCTTTATCTCTTTGTGCCTCATTTGCTAGTTTTCTGCTTGAATGTTCTGTCCTTTTCTCCGTCTCTCTCGTCTGATCTAATTAGAATGTTAGGGAGTGCCTCTCACTAGGTGTTTGTGGAACACCTGGCACAATGGGGCCATGCTATTGGTTGGGGGCTGGTGGGGTACAAAGGACGGTGTAGTGCATAGGGCACTACACTGGGACTCAAGAGACTCTGGCTTAATTTCAAGCTCAGCTACCGGCTTTCTGTGAGACTTTGGGTAGGTCATATAATCTACCTTGTGCCTCAGTTTCCGATCTGTAAAATGGGGGTAGTATTTCCCTATCTCATTGGGGTATTGTTACGTTAAAATCCATGAAAGATTGTGAGGTGATCAGCATATCTGCATTTCTAGATAGATAAGGGCTGTAATACAAATAATCATAAAAGTGAGGAGTATTTTAACTTCTTTGAATAGTTTTGTATCCCACATGGACTGATTATTGAATTAATCTTGCTGAGTGAGAAGACTAGAGACCACTACAAGGGGGTGGCAGTCTGTATCCAGTGTGAATCCCAAGCTGCCAATCACCTGGTTGTGGCATGAACCGTCGCATCAACTGGCTTCAAGTTTAAAAATTGCCTTGCGTGATGATCGTTCACTTAATTAGGAGTTAGTTAGGTGAGTCCAGGCATTAACTTTAATGGAGTTACTCCAGATTGTCAATGGGAATTTGGCCCTATACATAGTTTTTAGGAGGTAGTTAGGTGAATGGTCCTTGGCTAGTGGTGGTCATAATTTTTCATCCGCTTAGGCCTTGGATGATGTGCACCAGGACATGCAAGGCTGCTGTGCTCCATCTTGAATAGGAGCAGAGAGTACAGGAGGGTCTACGTCTGAAATTCCATGTGCACCTGCTACCTTCTTCTTGATTGCAGGGAGAAAAAAGGATGAGAAATAGGTGTGTGTGAGAAGAAACAGGCTTATGAGAGACTCCCAACATGTAAATGAAACATTATATACTCTCCTCTTTGAATTACTCCTACTTAGGAAGAGCAGAAAGTCAGTGGCTATGCAGCAGTGCTTTCATTAAGGCAGGATCAGATTCCCTTGCATTCCCTGTCCTTCTCATCATCTTGTAGCTTGTGCTCACATGCACAACATTCCCCCACATGCACTGGTCAGGATCAAGCACTTAATAGGTTCTTACAGTGCATAAGGGATTGGACTAAGAACTATCACAGAATTTTCTGCTCACTCAGTTAAATTGCATCCTCAGAAAACCAAGCAAAAGTAAAAGTATGTGTGCAACCCAATTTCATTAGGCAAGAAAGAGAGTATGGGTGCCATGCTGGAGGCTGTTCCATGCTTACAAACTGGGCTTCTATTTCTAATCATTTTACAAACAACCTGAAGTGCTGAACCTAACTATAGAAAATCCCAGTTGCACAGATCCCTCAGACTGATTCCTGGTACCAAGGCCCTCCCCTTGCCCTCCTCAGTGGAATTACATCAGACTTAAATTAGGATGTGAAATGGGAGGATGTCACACATTCCATCAGAGCAACTTACAGAGTAAAACTCTCTTTCATGTGTATGAGAGACAGAGAGACACATAGAGAGAGAACAAGGAGGGGCATTAACTTTAATGGAGTTACTCCAGATTGTCAATGGGAATTTGGCCCCATACATAGTTTTTAGGCTTTGATCAGTCTGTGAGATTCTCTATCCTTGTGTGTTATCTGAGGTTTCCATTAAAACCCTAACTTAACACTGTCATATCTTTCTGTTGACTTTCAGTTATAATTGACTGCACCATGTCCTCTAAGACGACCAAACTAGACGTTGCTTCCTCAGAGAACTGGGAACAGAAGAAGCAGGTGGGTACATCCTGTAGGAATATGAGGTTCAGCAGGTAGGATACTGGTTTGCATTACTAAGCACCAACCAACAGGTAATTCAGGCCACCCCTACACCGAAGTGTCAAGAAATGTGCTTAGTGACTGTTGAAATGAGTCCAGAACTGAATGAATGTGAATACTAAATTCTCCATTCTGTGCCAAGAAAGACAGTGGACCAGGTCCTAAGCTAGTGTAAATTGGCTTGTCTATCACTGGAGGAGTGCTGATTTATACCAGTTGAGGGTCTCACATTAGGTTTATAAGTAGCATCAGGACTGGTACTTTTCAGCCCTTCTCATCCATGCCTGTGTCATATGTCAAGGCCAAGACTGACATAGCAAAATTATCTGTATCTAACAATTGTTCAGCAAATTCAAAGGTGGTTTCTGGAAGTCCAGCTGACATAAGTCTATTCTAAATAGCCATTCCACTGTTCAGTGATTTCTTCTGTTCCATTTTTCCATACACAAAGACCAAAGCAATGTTTGTTTTTAGTCTGTCTGACTTTGATTTTTGATTAAGGAAAACAGCAAAGAACATGTATAAAAAGCCTGATTCTCCACACTTGTACACAAGTTTTATGTTACTGGTGTGAAGTAATATTGGCATAAAACTGCATCCTAACTGAAAAACAAAATAGAAACTGTCTCAGAGCCCCCAAAGTGAGCAAGAAGGGGTGGATTTTGAAGGTGCAGTGCACAGCAAATAGAATGACATCTCCTGTTAGTTACTAAATTAGTCACACTAGATTAGATTAGAAACGGTCTAGACTAAGACTAGAAACAGTGATAACTAAAAACAATGAGGAGTCCTTGTGGCACCTTAGAGACTAACACATTTATTTAGGCATAAGCTTTCGTGGGCCAAAACCCACTTTATCGGATGGATGCAGTGGAAAATACAGGAGCAGGTATAAATACATGAAAGGATGGGAGTTGCCTTTCCAAGTCTCGTTAGACTGACCTTACACTTGGGAAGGCAACTCCTATTCTTTCATGTATTTATATCTGCTCCTGTATTTTCCACTCCATGCAGCTGAGGAAGTGGGTTCTAGCCCACGAAAGCTTATGCCCAAATAAATTTGTTAGTCTCTAAGGTGTCACAAGGACGCCTCGTTGTTTTTGCTGATACAGACTAACACAGCTGCTACTCTGAAACCTGTCATAACTAAGTATTCCACCCCCTCCTTAAAGGGCAAGGAGTAAAATAATCTTTTGATTTTGGTTCATCCTAATTTTCTGTTTAAAGATTTCAAAGACAGAACTAGTAGAAGTTGTACCTGGACTCAAATTGCTGTAAACCTCCCTCCTCCACCTCCAAACCCCAATGTCTTCTCAGTGTCTGCACCTACAGGACTTACTGCTCAGAAATGTGAAGTAGGACTAGATGTTTGATTTTATTAGACTTTTCAAATTACCTAGTTTAAAAAGACGTATTGATGCAGCCCATGGATTCTGATTTTCTTTGAGGAGATGATAGGATTTCATTTCCTCTACAACTCCAGATCCACAACCACTATACATGGTGTAGCTCCATTGACTTCAGTGAAGTGCTGCCATTTAAACTAGCTCTGGAGCTGGTCCTAAATCTTTGGAAAGCCAGATAGATCAATCAGAGTTTTGAGTTTGCTCCTTAACCTGCCAGTGAATCTTTGCTGATGTGACTTTTCCTGTTTTGCCTCAGTGTAACGTCTTGAAGAAACCGAGTGGCCTACCCTTTGTTAGCACTGTCTGTCACTTGGTTTCAACTAAATATACTTCCATCAAAAAGAGACATTTGTACAACAAATCTTTGTGTACTGGAGAAGAGAAAGGAGTGAAGACCATTAATGAAGTTGCGGTCAGCAGTGTACAGCCAGTTCTGAATACCCTGGAACCTCAACGTAAGTAACCCAGGATAGAGAAGCTTTTCTCAATGGGAAGGGAAAGTGTAACTCAAACTAAAATTCTGTGGGAAATTCTTCAGTCCTGACTGTCACACATAGGTAGTGTGCAATTTCACAGCAACTTCTGTGCCTAAAACCAGCTGGAAAATTGGCCTCCTGTCTCCACTTCTGATATGGCTGATCTGAGAACTAGGACACGTAAACATAAGCCAGTCTATTCCGACTCACACTGAAAGAGAGTTAAGAAACTAATTCAATTTACCTCTCTATAGCTGCAACAGTAAACTGCAAGGGTCTAGAGTCAGTGGAGGAGAAGCTGCCGATACTTTGTCAGACCGCTGATCAGGTAATTATCTTTTATTCAACTAGAGACTCCTTAAAGGGGAAGGCTATGATCTGATCTATTAGCAAGAGTGACTAGAGCTGTGGTGGCAGCTGAATGCCTTGCTGGAGAGGTGTGGATAGTTGTAGCCTATTTTGCAAGAATGTATCTGATCAAAAATGGGTATTTGTGGATTTCACTAGACAATAACAGGCAGTCTGTGCAGTTTCAATTCAAACACTGGAGGGAATTTTGGGGCAGTGGACAAACACACATTTTCTGATGGCTGCAAACTAGGAAAGGGGAGATAAAATTGGATGACACAAGCCCCGTTTCATAGATGTTCCAGGACAACATTATGTTGAAATGTCTCCTGTATGGAAGTTTAAGCTCACAACAAGTGGAAGGTGATGTCTCTTCATCAACTGATATTTACCCTATTTTGAGATGAGATCTTAGGTCAAAGCATTGAAAACTGGAGCTGCCGTTGTTCAGCAGCTTTGAAAATTACTCCCACCTTATTAGATACCCTCATTATGAATTTAGCAGCCTGGCTGTGGGCACCCGAGTCTGAAAACTTTGTCCAATATCTTTTTTTTTTAGTATAAAACCAACTTTCCTCTATTTTATCTTCAGCTTGTTTCAGATGTAAAGGACTTCATGAGGTTTCCCAAAGGGAAGGGGGAAAATGATGCAGTGATCATAGGAGCGGTCGGCCTGACCAAAGAAGCCATCCAGACCAATATGGAGACCCCCAAATCAGCAGTGATTAATGGTATGAGTACAGTCATGGGATGAAAAGTATGTAGGGCTGGCTGGGAAACAAGAATTCTGATTTACAACAGAATTGGAGGATTTGAAATTAGTTTTTGTCCCACAGTGGAATGAAAATGAGACCTTTAAAAAATTTTCATTAAAAAACATGAGCAAGTCCCATCCTAAAATAGCCGGGTAATTAGGGTACTAGTTGGGCATATGGGAGACCCAAGTTCAAGTCCCTGCTCTGCCTGATTTGGAGCAGGGAGCTATTGGCTGTTCTGGGTGGGGTTCTGTCAATTCCATCCTGGAGCTGAGAAACCTTCATGATGAAAGTTTCATCCAAATCACTACACTTCTGTGAATAGTTTTGGTTTTGATGAATCTGTGTTTTCCAATATAAAAACATTCTGCTGAAAAATTCCTGACCAGCTTTAGTCATATGGCCAAGAATGAAGTTTAAGCCGTGCTGGAGACAGCTGAAGAGCTAGCACATCCCTACCTCCCCACGGCTGGTGAAGTGGGTAAGAACTTGTGTGGGTCACACCCAGGTTGAGAATTTCAAAGGAGCCTAAGGGAGTTCAGTCTTCTGCTTCTACTGATTTCCAGTAAAAGTTGAGTACCTACATCTCATAGGTTCTTTTGAAAATTCCAGTCCTGGTGTCAATATTTTTGCCATAGCTCCAAAATAAAATGGGGGCATCCCAAAGTTCCACTCTTTTTATTACCTTGGACTTTCCTTCTATTTGGAGTTGGCTGATATAATAACAAGACAGTAAATGGATAAAGGGCCCCTTGCATTGATAAAACCAAATAATTAACAGGACTCCCACTTGAACTAGCTTTAAGCCATGAGCTACTCCTTCATTCTAGTCCTTGCTTTCATCCATTCACACACTGTGGTGTAAAAGGAAGACAAATATCAGACTGACAGAAGAGAGTGAGTTTAAAATATGTCCCAGGCATCCTGTGAAGTGAGACTAGGCCACCCTGCGATGACATATGTTAAGCTGTTATGTAACATTTGTTTTCCTGAAGATTGCTCAGTAAAATGCCCACATCTGGGAGAGCAAGATCCAAAGCCACAAAACTATGACTGGTGCTGAGTGTGTTTACATCCTGGAGCACATGCTGTCACTTGGGGGGTGTTAATGCTTCATGGATAGGGGAAATGTAAGTGTGTGGCCAATGGTTATGTTCCTTACCAAAGGGTAAATGCTATTAAATGGGGAGGAGATACTTTACGAACCACCGACCTTTCTAGAAAAGCACTGGCTAATTTCAGAGGAAAAGTGGTTACACACGCTGGATCTGGGTTTAATTCCCAGCTCTGCCACAAATTCCTGTAGGGCCTCAGACTAGTCATTTAAGTTCTTTGTGCTTCCGTTCTCCATTTGTAAAATAGGGATAATATTTTCTTCCACCCATTGTTTGTTTAGATTATAAATTCTTAGGGGAAGAGACCGTCTTCTGCTTCTGCCTAGCACAACAAGACCTGAGTCAGTTGGGGACTTCAGGCACTGCCATAATACAAATAACCCAATTTCTCATTAAAACAATTCCATCACTAGATTGGTGGCAAACAGTGGTAATAGTAGTGCTGTTGCCAAAGGGCCAGCCTTTTAAAGGTATTGAGGCACCTAAAGATGCAGATAGGGATCTAGTGAGATGTTCAAAATGCAAGGTGCCTATCTCTATCAATGGGAATTATGTGCCTAGGAACTTTTTGAAAATCCCACCAGGTGCCTATTTACCTTTCTGTGTTCCTAAATACTTTTGAAAATCTGACCCTTAGTATCTAAGATGCAGGTAGAACATGTGCTGCGAAGGTTTTCTAAAAGCTCTGCTCTAGGAATTATTATGGGGACAGGGCCGGCTCTACCATTTTTGCCATTTTTACCATTTTTGCTGCCCCAAGCAAAAAAAAAAAAGCCGCTTGGATTGCCGCCCCAAGAATGGATGGAATGCCGCTGCCCATAAACCTTTGCCGCCCCAGGAACGTGCTTACTCTGTTGGTGCCTGTGTGGGGAAGTTCTATAGCCTGCGTTATACAGGAGGTCAGACTAGATGACCACAGTGGGCCTTTCTGGCCTTATAATCTATGAATCTATGAGTCAGGCTTTCAAATTAAGATTTGGGGAAGCTGTGGTCCATTCTGACATTATCGCCTTTCATTTGGCAGAATAACCTTATTCTCTTGTTTCTTTCAGTTAAACCTACAGTTTTTGCAGAAAGGCATGGAATGGCTTCTGCCCAGCGGCAGCAAGATTATGACAGTTACTGGGTGTGTTTGGGCTCCATGATGACCAAATTCCAGCAATGTGCTTACCAGCATTCCCAGAGCAAGGTGAGGGATGCCGGCCAAAGGCTCTGGGAGGCTCTTCAAACTAGTTCCCTGGTAGGAACAAAGTTCTTCTTTCCCCTTCATCCTTATCCCAGGGATGTTCTGGGCAGAACCACAATATAACTAATCTTCTTTGAGTGGCCTCTGCATATTCCCACTCTTGAGATGTACCCAGTGCTGAATTTGTAATGAAAGTGGTGCTGGGGCTCAAGCAATTAAGTGCTGGTGATCAAGATTTTTTTTACTTTCATAACTGATACGGCAAGCCCAGAAGTGCCGGGGCTATGAATGGCCAAACCTAAAGGTGCCGGGGCTCAGCCCTGGCAAGCCCTGACACAAATTAAGCTCTGAATGTACCTGTGGCACAGCCAAGATCAATGGAACTTTTTAATGCCATTGGAACACTACCTTACACCCTTCTCTTGGGATTCCAAATGTTTGCGGGGCAGAGCAATAAAAGTGGTGTGGAGCACCAACTGTCACAGTTCCTTCCAGCCATGTTGGCAGACGGAACGGGAACCTCACCTGGTCCATGGACCCAGTTTTGTCAGAATGTATCATCCCGTGCCTTCTTCATTAGGATTAGTGTTAGTTAGCGTCTTCACTTAGACAGTTTTTACTTATCTTTTTCAGGTTTGGCGGTTTCATTGTTGTTCTTTGTCCCAGTAGCTTTTTTTTTCTTTAGCAATCCAGTCTTTACGAGAGTCAAAGATTACAAGACCTCTTATTTATCTAGGCCTATTCCAGACCGTATATAGCAGTGATACTCAGACTGAGGCTCGCAAGCCGCAAGTGTCTCTTTAATGTGTCTCTTGTGGCTCTTGGCAGCACGGGATATTAAAACACTGTGATTTAATTATTAACCAATCTAAGTTATTTACCAATCAGGATGCTTTTCCTATGTTATTAACCAATTAAGTTATCAACTTGCACTAAGTTATTAACTGATTTACTGTGTGAGTAATATATATATATATATATATATATATATATATATATATATATATATATATATATATATATATATATATATATATATATATATATAAAAAACTAAATGTAATATAGTACTATAGTAAATGAAACAATGAATTCACATGACTGGGTAATGTTGATCTCTAATATGGCACTGAACGCTGAGTATCACTGGTATATAGCTTCAACAGAAGCTCCTCAATGATCAGGGGGAACCATACCAAACAGGGCTGGATTGGCATGGAAAACATCAAAGAGGGCGGGAACAATGGTTCTGTGTTGGGGAACAGTTTTAGGATCAAACAGTGTAGTTGTAGACATTTCCCATTTCAAGAGATATTTCTAAAAATTGTACCTTCACACTATTAATTTGCTTCTTGCAGTTGCTGAAATATTGCATCATTGCCTTGATTAATACAATCACCCAACCCCTGAAGACCATCTACCAGATCCTACTGGTTATTATTGAACACTTTCCCGTCAACTTTCAGGACAAGATGCAACAAGTTTCCCATACCACAGAAGTGCTCCATGCTTCAGTCTCCACTCTTGATTCCTTCCAAGATCTGTCTAGACAAATCCTCTCCCAAATATGGGAGAAAGTGACCAAGGAGGAGGAACATATGAATGAGCTGCTGGAGTATGTGGTGTACAGTACACCTCTCTGTTGGTTTGTGGGACCCTTCAATGCTTTAAGAGGTAGAACATAAGCAGACTCCACAGAAACTGCAGAATATGGATAAGAAGGCGCACATAACAAGTGACACTGCAGAAGTTTGGAAACTGTTACAGGACAGGACTTCTTGGTGGAGCTAATTTATTTGTAGAACTGTCAAGTTTGTCAAACGAAAGCTTTGATCTTTGTGAACTCAGCTCTGAGATTAGAGCTGAGTCTCAGAATAGCCTGGAAGTAAGTAAATAAATCGGGTTCTTTGAAAGTCCCTTTGGAATCATTTAAATACAGGCTGCGGGAGGGGAAAGGAACTATAAAAAGTCTGACCTTGAGCAAGATTTTTTGGTTACATGTGTGGCAAACAGAATCAATTTAAAACAGGGAGGTTAATAGAAGATTAGGAATTTTAGCAGATAGCAAACAGAACGTGCCATTGCATAGTCCTTGACATAAGAACATAAAAACAGCCATCCTGGGTCAGACCAAAGGTCCATCTAGCCCAGTGTCCTGTCTTCCGACAGTGGCCAATGCCAGGTGCCCCCGAGGGAACGAACAGAACAGGTAATCACCAAGTGATCCATGCCCTGTCGCCCATTCCCAGCTTCTGGCAAACAGAGGCTAGGGACACCGTCCCTGTCCATCCTGGCTAATAGTCAGTGATGGACCTATCCTCCATGAACTTATCTTGTTCTTTTTTGAACCCTGTTGTAGTTTCAATTCTGTTAAAGTTCCAGTTGTCTTCTCTTGTGAGTAGAAAGCTCTGTAAGGGCAGCATTGAGATTTGCCCTAAATAGCCAGGTAGGACAGGAGGAGTGACTGAGTAAGGAATCACTGTTCTGTGGCTGATGGCATATCAGGCTCCGCGGGGCTGCTACTGCCTTCCCCAGTGCAGGTGGGAAGAGAGTGGGCAGACCAGACAGAAGAATATATAGACCTTCACTATATGTCCTGGGACACTTGCACAATATAGGCCTGCTTCTCCACTGCTCTGCACCTTGTGTAGTCATTTGACCCTGTACCCAGTGGGTGTGAAATGCTGCCACATCAGAATGGTCGTGTAACCCAGCCTAACACAGTGGGGTGTTTTGTCCCCACCCCAGTAGCCAGGCCACCTAAAGAGGTGTATGAGTTTGCTAAGGAATCTGGATTCTTCAGCACAGGTAACAGAGGCTCAGTTTGACACAGGATGAAGAATCCTCACTAGAGCTGGGTAAAATATTTTTTAATCATAAATTTGCGAAAAAATGCATTTTTCAGAACACAGAAGTTATTTGCAAATTCAAGTAAAAAATGGGGAAAGAAATAGAAAAAGTCAAAACAGTTTGTTTTGGTCATTTCAAAATGAAATGTTTTGACTTTTCATTTCAAATAGTTTCATTTTGAACATCTGGAAATGAAACACTTGATTTTTTTTTCATTCTGAAATGGTGTTTCCTTTCAAAATTTAGCTAGATTGTAAAAAAGGGAGGGAGTAAAAAGCACCCAAAACCTACATGAAATGAAAAACTGAAAAAAATCATTTAGGGTCAAGTGAATTGTTTTGTTTGGCTTGAAACACATTTGCTCATTTATTCCATTTCGATGAGGAAAAACTGAAAAATAAAATGAGTTTTGATTTGAACTGATTGTTTTTAATTTTATTTTTTGTTCAGCCTCTGAAATGAAAAATTCATTATTTGCTCAGTCCTGGTCCGCACAAAAATATTTTAATGTAGCATGACAATGTTAAGAGGAAAAGGTGGCAGCATCTCAATCTAGTTGCCCATTTGGGATAAACATTTAGAAGGGAAGGGGACAGTGTAACGCTGACAAAGCCCAGTTGGCAGGATTGAACTGGGGATCTCTGGAGCTTAGTGCATGAGCCTCTACTGCATGAGCGAAAAGCCAACTGGGTATTAGCTGAGGCTGTAGACCAGACTCCTTAATTGCTCTCTCTTGAAGTGGTCTCGGTGCCACGTGCTGAGCCAGAACACCAAACCCAGAAAATGTGTGGGTTACAATAGCACTAACATAAAAAGACTACAAGGGTGGGAATCAAGATGGATTCCGCACTGGTTAGGGTATCAAACTTAAACTAAAGAATCTCAGTTGCTTCTGGTTTATCCATGACTCTTTTGCTGCCCCAACAACTGCAGCAGAACCTCACACCTCTTCAAAAATATCACAAGTAATGCCACGAAGTGGTTTGTGCCACAAGGCTGTACTGTACCATGAGCAAGAAGGAATCCAATGGGAAATTGTATTTTCATGCGATCATGCTCATTGTACAAATGTTTACAATTTCCTTGATATTTATCTGTATTGAAGGCATAGAAACTGTCAATGGAGAGGAGAGGCCTTTTCCTTAAGCATTACAAAATGCAGCCAGAAAGAACATTTGAGAAATGCAGCTTCATATGTTTAGAATGAACAGTAAAATACTTCCAAATTCAGTTACTTGGAAAACTTTGTGCCTTGCAAGTTATATGATAAAGCGGCCTCATTCTGGGAGAACCCCAAAACAGTCAGGGTGCATCAGAGGTCCCGTCCAGACTTACATTTCTGTGTCTCTTGCATTCTCTGGAGTGGCTGGTCTTCAAGTGCTAATGGAGCTAAACTCTATCAATATAAAGTAACAACAGATTATGGAAAAAAAACCTTGAAAACATGAAAAGAGCAAAAAACGGATGCACAGGCATCTGCCTGCCTCTGCAGAGAGCCTGACACAGGAGCTCAGAGAGGCGTGAACTGCCCCATTCATCAAAGTGGGGTAACTCCGATGCCAAGTGATGGTAATATACGTCTAGATTTTTAACTATTTCACTGCTGATCAAAGTAAGCAAGAAAAGAGAGGGAGAATTGGAGATCTGCCTGGGGTGGTATCTGATTTTCATGGTGAGAGTGGATGTCTTTAGGGAACTATTCACACTCCCATGGCCAATATCTGACCCTTGGGGCTAAAAGACCAGATGCCACCAATCCCACAGAGCCCAGCTAGGCATTTACCTGTTGAACTCCTGGGAAGGTGGGTGGGCGCACACCAAGAACAGCAAGGGCAAAGTGGGGGATAAAGAGTTACCTCCCTTGGTATGGATGCTGCTTCTCCCTCTGCAGGAGGCTGGGGGCAGACACAGGCAGACATCACTGTCTCAGTTCTATTCAGTGGATAATCTCAAGCTTTTCTTTGCAGCCATGTGAGGTAGAAACATTTATTTTTAAATGAAAGCTGAGATTGATATAATCACATGACTGGGATCCAGGCATGTGGCTATTGTGCCTCCATCTTAATCTGGCCATATCCAGTGGTGTAGCTGAACCTTACAGAGAGCCCAAAGGGGAACCCGGCAGAGCATGTGTGCTCATGTTCTTTACACCTGCACAATCTGATTGTGGGCAGGACTTGGGACAGTACCACCACCTTTTTTCCAGTTCAATCCAATTCCAATTCAAACTCTGAGGGAGAACAAGGAAGGGGTGACAAAAGAATAAAGACTCTTTTCTCCCACCCTTCCCTGAAACAGAAAGTGGCACACGTTCCCTTTTTTCTGAAAGGGGGATGAAGGTGGAGAAGGGCAAGTTCTTCCAGTTACCCTGCCTAACTCTTGTTCCCCAACAAAATGCTTCACTATCTATCTAAGGTATTTCTATAGCCCTGATTGTCAGAGTATCTGAGCATCTTACAAAACTTCTATGAAGCATGGAAGCCATAGTATTCCCACTGTACAGAGGGGAAACTGAGGCATAAAAAGGCATCAGGAGGCCTTGTACAAGGTCACACAGGAAGTCTGTGGTAGAGCATAAAATTGAACCCAGCTCAAATCCTAGGCTAGTATTCTAACCACTGGAAAAAACTACCTGTCTCCAATATGCCACTCCTTGTTCCAATGTGCCAGTTTTTTACTTTGAAACTATGGCCAACATGCAGGTGAAGCAGACACATTGCTATCTGCAACCTTACTGCCAGAGATGGTCTATATTTGGCTGATTTTTTATTTGTTTGGGGTTTTTTATGTTTTGGGTTTTTTTTTAGATTTTTCATAAAATGAAAAGTTCCATTTCAATTTTTTACCCTTTTCTCTACCTTTTAAAAAAACCACTTTTCTCTCTCTTTTCCCATTGGAAAGGGCAATGAAAGTCAATGGCTTTTTAAGTCACACAGGTGTTTTTGAAAATGTTACCCATCCTAACTAGCAACTGTTTCTAGGCAGGTTGTGGATTCAAAGTGAGTTCAGCTCGATGACAGCAAAAACCCAGTGCAGTTAATTGGAATCACATTTGGGGAATAATTCACTCCCAATCTTTCCAGTCCCCAAAGGATTTGCATTCTCCTATTGGTTAGCAAAGTCTTCTTTTCACTGATTACCTGAACTGTCAGTCCTGAGTATTTCACTCCCTTCCCTCACAATTACATCACCAGGGGTGTATAAAATCTGACCAGGTGGGGAGTGAAATAAAGCAGTGTCTGGAGTACTGAGAAAGGTCAGTGGGTCATTCCTTGAAGGAGTGGGACTTGTTGGTGAGGCTTTTTAGTTTAATTTTAATTGTTTATATAGTTCCTTGGTCAGGGCTGTGCACTTATGTGACTAAGAAAGGTTTGTATGTGTAAATGTCTTTATTAAGAAGCTGTGGGTAGGACAGGGGTTGGGAAGATGGGTCTGGGAAACTTAATGCTCCCTGGCCTTAAGCCTCTTAACTGATGAGACAGGATCCCACTCTTACCCACCCCCTGTAGTTAAAGCTATTAAATGGCCTTTAGTAGTAGTGACACCTACTGCCTTTAATAGATTCTCCAAAAAAACCAAAGACTTTCAAACACTCTATGCCATGAGAAGGAATCCTGCTTGCTTTCTTCTCTAGCTGTAGCAGAATTGAAATATTTCTTGTTTTAAAAAAGGAGTGACCATGTATTTAGCTCACTATTCCTCTAAATATTCCTTGCTAATCTGATGAGGGCCCTGTCATTTCTTCTAGTCCCTCTCTGGAGTAGAACACCACTCTTGTTTTTAGGGTGCTATAACTTTTCCTTAAGAAACTTAACCTGTAACTTCAGGCCTTTCTTCTTGCCCTTTTCAGGTATATCTGATCATACCATGGCTTCTAATGGAAAAGACACAACTATGGCATCCCCAGAGCATGGGGAGGAAGAGCAACAGGTAGGTGCTCCCTCTTAAGCATTGCTGGTTCAACATGTGAATATGAAAGATGGCTGGCTGTTATCTAGTAGCAGGCTTCACATATGCACATCTCGGAGTCTAGAGATTTGTGCAGTTGCTCTTCCAGATGCTGCAAAATAGCCTGGTTTATAATGAGATTTTAAAAATTCTTCTTGCCTTAGTTAACTTTGTGATCCAGTTTCAGTACTAACTTCAAAAGCAGCTGTTGGGCCTCTTCAGATTTTTGCATTAAGCAATCCTTTGATTGGGGCCAACACATCAAGGGTGTAACCACTTGAAAAAGTAAAGGTTCAGCCCCAGTGTAGAACGTTGCCTCCCTGACTCACTGTTCTGTCCCTTGCCTCACTAGACTGTCTTGAGGAGGGTGGCCAGTCTACCTTTAGTCAACTCTGCCTATGATCTGGCTGCCACTGCCTATGCTTCCACCAAGGAGAGCCATCCCTATGTGAGGTCCATCTGTGACATGGCAGAGAAGGGAGTGACCTCCATAACCAATGCTGCAGTTAGCAGTGCACAGCCAGTTGTAACTAAACTTGAACCTGAGGGTGAGTAAAGCATCTATGCAGACCTTTCTATTTAGCCCATGCATGTAAGCTAACATCTGCTAGAGGCTAACAAAGGGCTTTGCTTACACTAATTACTATTGCTGAACCTGCCCTCACCTTCACTGTAGCCAGGAGGTGAGATTAGTGCTAAGCTCCTTTCCCTTTAAGAAGCAACACCCTTTGAAAGGTACCTAATTGCAAAATGAGGAGATCTCCTCATTCTGCAACCAGAGAGCCTCAAAATCTAGGCTGTCACCAACAGAAGTTGGTCCAACAAAATATTACCTCACTCATCTTGTCTAATATCTCTGGACCAACATGGCTACAACAACACTGCAAACCAATTACAACTGCTAAACTTTTCTTAACTAGCTGCTTATCAGGCAATAGCTCAACAGCAATGGCTGTTCCCTAACTTGCTTCCTTCATGAGAACAGTTAGTTGGACTTATCGCAGCCAAGGCATTGCAAAAACTTCTTGGTGCCTTCCAGAGGGATGTTAAATGTTTGATCAAAAAGCTTCAGAGCTGTAAGACTATGGAGTGAGATCATTGCACTTTATTCAGAACATAAAAACCTCTCACTTGGTGAGGGAGCCTGGAAAGTAATGCCTAGACTGCTTGGGTAAGAGAATTCTGCAGTATGTATAGATGGGATGAGAAAGTGTTCAGTTATGACTAGCATCTATCTTAATTCAGTTGCCCAATTAGGATGCGTGGGAGGAAGCATGGAACTATGAACTATTGAAGGGGACACTATTTTTTCATGGAAAATCTTTACAAAAGAGTTCATCTCTTTTTGGGAGAGGGAGGGAACCACCTTACATGGGGAAGGAAGGGGGAAATGTGCAGCCCCTACAAACCAGGACAATTGCTGCCTGAACATATTGAAGAACTGAAGCTCTCATTACAGATGTGAGCCAGAGGCTGTAAATCTTACAATAGCAAAACTGACCAATTAAGAAACTGAACTTTGGTTTTTTCTATAGTGACAACAGCAGATGAGTGTGTTTCTGAAGTTCCTGACAAAGTGGAGGAGAATCTACCAATCCTTCAACAGACTGCTGATGAGGTAACTGTCACCACCCTCTCACTAGACAAAACATCATGCCTTTCAGAAAGGCATGCCAATAATGGGATGCTTCCTCCAGCAGAGGAACACTCCATACTAAAAGTGGTCAAGAGGCAGGAGCTAGGGTCTAAATATAACTCTGGTCTGATGCTTAACAGCAAGATGCAGTTCTTCCCCTGAAGATGTGACCTATGGGGCAGAGCAGGTGGTAATCTCCTCCCCAACCTCAATCTCTGGGTAAACGTGGTGGCATGGCCCTGAATTACTGTACAATATCTTGCTTGATCACTCTTCTCTAGGCTACATCTGAAACGCAGGAGTTGGCCTCTTCCAGACTGACAGATGTCAAGGAGACCATGATCAGAATGGTAGATATGACCAAAGAGGCTGTGCAGGACAGTATGAAGACCACTAAATCAATGGTCACTGACAGCATGAGCACAGTTGTGGAATCAAGAATGGGCCAACTGGCCATAAGTGGAATGGAAGCAGTGCTGGAGAGATCTGAAGAGCTCTTGGATCACTATCTTCCCATGACAGATGCTGAACTAGGTCAGAACACATGAATGACAGGCCTATTATGCCTAAAAGTTTAGGGTAATCCTGCCTTTGGGCCAAACTTCTTTCAATGCTTCTCAATCTTATCTGTCACCAAATGCAGGCTCATTCTACAGCCTTTTCATAGCTGAGACTGAGGGTTAACTTTAGTTGGTGGGCATGTAAAATGATTTGAGCAAGAAGAGGGGACAGGGTGGTACTAGAAGGAATGATGGGCATGACTATTCATTAGAAGCCAGTCATTATCAAAGTATGCAAAATCCTTAGTAATGCTGTGTGGCATGTGGGTTTTTGTTTTAAGGCTGAAGCTACCTCTGTGGTACTTGATAGGTGCTAAGACAGATGCTTGTTACAAGGCTGCTTAAGATTTAGCAGATCAGTATGGCTTGTACTCCTTTACCAGTCTCTTAACCTGAGGGTGAACAACCTGAACTCTCTTCCCTGTAGCTGAACTTGCTGAATCTGTGGAAGGGGCTGAAGTGTCTTCAGCACAACCACAAGAACATCGGAGTTACTTCGTGCGTTTAGGGTCCTTGTCGACCAAACTTCGCCAACGTGCCTACCAGTATTCCCTAAACAAGATGAGACATACCAGTCAAAGCATCAGAGAGGCTCTTTCCCAGCTTCATCAAACCATGGGACTGGTAGGAACTCAACTATCTCTCAAAACTGATGCCCTTCAGAGCAGGGAACACTCTAACCACACCTGTATAGAATGTGATACAATGAGGCTTAGACTTCATTCATAGTTGTGTTTATGTAACTAGACCCTTCAACTCTTCATGCATTGAGCATACCACACTGTGGGGTGAAGACATGTCAAACAGTGGAACTAAATTGATGTGCAAATGTCTCATCTAAATATGCTTAATCCACTTCTAGATTGAATACCTTAAGCAAGGTGTCTCTCTCCAAGAAGTCCAGGAGAAGTTCCATCACATATGGTTGAGCTGGAATAAGGAGCAGCCAAAAAGCAGTGAAATGAAGGATTTGGCAAAACCAGAGGTATGTACATTTGGGTGTGCATGGGAGGGGGGGGTGCGGGGGGGGGGTTGGTGTCACTTCTGGTCTGAAGTTAGCCACCCTGCAAGGCCAAGAATAATTGCATCTGTGGATAAGTAGCTCAAACTCAGGTGACTTTAGTTTTATTACAAAAAGTTGTTCTGTTTTGAGCGTAATGAGTGGCTTCCTAGCTTAGACATCCCTAAAGTGATGTCACCCCAGCAAGGTCTGTGCCCAAGAAGCATAGTTGCTTTAGATTCATGCTTACTACTTTTTAAACCTCTGCCCAGCCTGAAAACTGATTGTAGATCATGGGTTTGCAACCTGTGACATGCCTGTTAACTTGGCTTAGGACAGAATAGAGCTAAGCCATCTTACATGGCTTATTGCCTCTGTTAGCCTCCATTGTCACAAGTGGCTTCTCTTAGGGAAGGCACAACTTGGCCTCTTTATGTATCCTGAAAGATCATGGCAGACCTTGTTGGTGCCCATGGTCTTTCCATCAGACGTCAACTGCCATTAGTACCTTGCAGCATAACTTGGTGCCTTACAACATCACCTGTGGCAGTAGCAAGTTTGATCCTTACTGTGTTTTGAACATTAGAATTAAGCTTCTGTTTCTCCAACAGATGGAGTCTGAGACTTTGGCTATGTCCCGCAGCATTATCCAGCAGCTGCAGGATGCCTGCCAGATGCTAGTATCCAGCATTCAAGGTCTCCCCACCAACTTTCAGGATAAGGTGAAACAGGTGTATCGCAACATTGAAGAGCTTCATGCATCCTTCTCCACTGCCCATTCCTTCCAGGATCTCTCCAGCAGCCTCCTAACCCAGAGCCAGGAGATGGTGACCAAGGCCCAGGAACATGTAGATGAGCTGATGGCATACGTGATGAAGAATACTCCTCTGTCTTGGGTTGTGGGACCATTCATCCCATCTGGTAAGGTGTCTGCAGACTCCATCGAACCACAAAACCAAGAAAATGAGGCTGAGGAAGCCTCCAAGTCTAAGGAGGACCTGTGACCTAGAAACCTGAAACTTCAACTTCTAAGGAAGAAGGCAAATTCATTTAGTCTTCCTTCTGACTTCGTGTGTACTGTCATACTTCAGGAAAGACACCAGTGGCTAGTACTAATATGCACTGTGCCTAAATCTCTGCTAATTTCTGGAGGTGTTGTGTGACTGCTATAATGTAGATCACTTCTCAGCTCAGATACTACTTGTTTGTGCTATCACTGTCTTCAAAATAAAATGCCACTGCATTTGAATGAAGGTCTAATCTGCTCTTTCTAAGAGGTGATTTCCAGTTCTATAGTAGACATATGCACCTGCAATTAGTCATGCTATATGTAGCCTTGTTTGCCAGTAGCAGCAACCATTGGCATCAGTGTGTAGACACTTAAAAGCCTGGGGAACTTACCCCATATACTGTACAAATTAAGGCTCTAGATTTGGTTCTAAGTAGTTCTAGATCAACCACTCACACCTGGAAACATGCTTTAGTTTCTGGTTAAACGTAGAACAGAAACATTACTTTTGTTGCTCTCATGGCTGTGGTAGAATTGCACTTTGCTTTTCAGAAGTTGCTCCCCAAAATCCCAACAGTGCAGTTGGCTAAAATTCCTACCACTGTCTAGCCAACCTGGGCTAGACACTACCTGGGTTGCTCAGTCCTGGCCCCTGCCACAGGAGAAAACAGGCCTGGGATTCCTTTGCCCATCTCAAAATAGGGCTGTCCCTAGAGGGGTTCTAGTGCATAAATGTCAGTCTATAAAATATTAGTTATTCTGGTGGGTGGATGTGCTAGTGTGTATGTAATCTCAACCACCTATAAAATCACTGAGTCTGTAGCAAGGCTGCATATTTCCACACTTCACAGCTGGAAATGTGAAAGGTGGTAGATGCAATCTTCACCCTTAGGAAAGCAGGCCCTTTAAATCCACATCAGGGTGACAAGTATCAGAGGTAGCAGTGTTTGGTTTTTTTGTGGGTACAGGCTGTCTGGTACCTTAAAGGCAACATTTATTTGGGCATAAGCTTTTGTGGGTGAAGGACCACTTCAGATGCTTCCTCAACCCTTTTTTGTCATCAAAATGTGAGTAATTCAGCTTTTCCCACAGCCTCAGACTTACCTGTCAAAGGCATCAATCACTTGCTTTGTATTTTCCATACAAATCAGACACTAAAATAAGAGCTTCTGAATTTCAAAAGATGGTACAGTGCCCATAATACAGAGGATATGGGTTCTGTTTAGGGCACCACATACCCTAGGAAAGCAAAAACATTAGGGCCCTTGTGCTTAAAGGTATTTAGGCATTGCTCCACTCTGCATTGCAGGACCTCCCTGAGACAACTTTCATTTACAAGTGATATGAGCAATTAGTGCTCAATCACAAGTCTCATTGTCAATGAGTGACATTGCTGTCACATGGGTCTTGCAGAGCAGGGTTTTAAAAACTTTTAAAAATAAAACTGGGCTGCTCAGATTAAAGCACTTCATTCAGAAACCCAGGCCAAGCTTGAGTGTTTGATAGCTTATTACCACCTATGTCCTAAGTTATTCCTAGCACTGCTACTCCCTAAGGCATTTCTATGCTTTGTGCCTCTGTAAAAGGGCCACTTGTATAATGGGGATAGATTCTCTGGAATCATGCAGTAGTTTGAAATGTTTATATTCAGTAACTAGCACAAGGGGCCCAGTTGCAGCAGGGTAGCACACAAGCCTCAACTGCAACTATTACAGCTGTGATCATTCTAATGTGCAGAAGTGCTAAAGTTAGCACAATGTAGCTGTACCTAAAGTCAATGGGAGAGAAGCTGTTCCAGATGCATTTTTCTAAGCCACTCCTTCTACAGAAGGAAAACTGATCTAGTGGTTCTGGAATACCTACCTTCTATAAAAGCCACTGTGAATGCCTTGCCTACACTAGAAAGGGAGCTGCAGCTTATTCCAGCAAAAGTTTGTTGCCAGTATCATTTATGACTTCAGCAAATGAAATAACTGCAATTAACCAGCCCTACTTAACTCAACTAAATCATGATTAACAGTGCAATTAAGCACAATTTTTTTTTTAAACAATAGAATACCAATTAAATATTTTTGGATGTCCTACATTTTCAAATAGATTTCTATTACAATACAATCTGTAGAGTGCTCACTTTATGTATATTTTTTACAAATAGTGGACTGTAAAAAAATAAATGGTATTTTTTCAATTCACCTACAAGTACTGTACTACAATCTCTAGCAGGAAAGTGCAACCTAGAAATGTACTCTTTTTTTGGGGGGGGTTGGGGTTACATAACTCTTCTCAAACATGACATATAGGCTCTAAAGTTTTACATTTTTAATCAGTCCTACTTCTTATTCTGCCAATTGGTAAGACAGACAAGTTTGTTTACATTTACAGGATATGCTGCTGCTTATTTACAATGTCACCTGAAAGTGAGAACAGGTGTTCACATGGCACTTTTGTAGCTGGTGTTGCAAGGCATTTATGTTCCAGATATGCTAAACATTCATAAGCCCCTTCATGCTTCAGCCACCATTGCAGAGGATATGCTTTTATGCTGATGATGGTTGTTAAAAAAAAATAATGCATTAGTTAAATTTGTGACTGAACTTCTTGTGGGAGGACTATATCTTCAGCTCCATTTTACCCATTCTGACATATATTTCACAATGTTAGCAGTCTCAGAGGATGACCCAGCACGTTTGTTTTAAGAACACTTTCACTGCAGATTTGACAAAATGCAAAGAGGGTACCAATGTGAGATTTCTAAAAATAGCTACTGCACTTAACCCAAGGTTTAAGAATCAGAAGTGCCTTCCAAAATCTTAGAGCAACAAGGTGGCATGCAAGCTTTCAGACATCTTAAAAGAGCAACACTCAGATGTGGAAACTACAGAACCCAAACCACCAAAAAGGAAAATCAACCTTCTCCTGGTGGCATCTGACTCAGATGATGAAAATGAACAAATGTCCATCCACTCTGCTTTGGATAGTTATTGAGCAGAACCTGTCATCAGCATGGATGCATGTCCTATGGAAGATGAAAGGACATATGAATTTTTAGTGCATCTGGGACATAAATAGCTTGCAATGTCAGCTACAATAGTGCCATGCAAATGCCACCTCTCACTTTTAGATGACAAACAAGAAGCAGCCAGCATTATCTCCCGCAAATTGTATCCAAGTTTGTTTGTCTGAGTGATTGGCTGAAGTAGGACTGAGCAGACTTGTAGGACAAAGTTTTACATTGTTTTATTTTCAATGCAGTTATTTTTTGTGCATAATTCTACATTTGTAAATTCAACTGTTGTGATAAAGAGGCTGTACTACAGTACTTGTATGAGGTGAATTGAAAAATACTATTTTTGTTCTTTACAGTGCAAATATTTGTAATAAAAATATAGTGAGTACTATACACTTTGTATTCTCTGTTGTAATTGAAATCAATATATTTGAAAAGGTAGAAAACATCAAAAAATATGTCCTGGGACACTTGCACAATACAGGCCTGCTTCTCCACTGCTTTGCATCTTGTGTAGTCATTTGCCCCTGTGCCCAGTGGGTGTGAAATACTACCACATCAGAATGGTCGTGTAACCCAGCCTAACACAGTGGGGTGTTTTGTCCCCACCCCAGTAGCCAGGCCACCTAAAGAGGTGTATGAGTTTGCTAAGGAACCTGGATTCTTCAGCACAGGTAACAGAAGCTCAGTTTGACACAGGATGAAGAATCCTCGCTAGAGCTGGGTAAAATATTTTTAATCATAAATTTGCCAAAAAATGCTTTTCTCAGAACACAAGTTATTTGCAAATTCAAGTAAAAAATGGGGGAAAGAGATTGAAAAAGTCAAAACAGTTTTTTTTGGTCATTTCAGAATGAAATGTTTTGACTTTTCATTTCAAATAGTTTCATGTTGAACATCTGGAAATGAAACATTTGATTTTTTTTTTTCATTTTGAAATGGTGTTTCCTTTCAAAATTTAGCTAGATTGTAAAAAAGGGAGGGGGTAAAAAGCACGCAAAACCTACATGAAATGAAAAACTGAAAAAAAAATAATTTGGGGTCAAGTGAATTTTCATTTAGCTTGAGACACATTTGCTCATTTATTCAATTTCAATGAGGAAAAACTGAAAAATAAAATGAGTTTTGATTTGAACTGATTGTTTTTAATTTTACTTTTTGTTCAGCCCCGGAAATGAAAAATTCATTATTTGCTCAGTCCTGGTCCGCACGAAAATATTTTAATGTTGCATGACAATGTTAAGAGGAAAAGGTGGCAGAATCTCAGTCTAGTTGCCCACTTGGGATAAACATTTAGAAGGGAAGGGGACAGTGTAACACTGACAAAGCCCAGTTGGCAGGATTGAACTGGGGGTCTCTGGAGCTTAGTGCATGAGCCTCTACTGCATGAGATAAAAGCCAACTGGGTATTAGCCGAGGCTGTAGAGCAGACTCCTTAATTGCTTTCTCTTGAAGTGGTCTCGGTGCCATGCGCTGAGCCAGAACACCACACCCAGAAGATGTGTGGGTTACAATAGCACTAACATAAAAAGACTACAAGGGTGGGAATTAAGATGGATTTGGCACTGGTTAGGGTATCAAAATTAAACTAAAGAATCTCAGTTGCTTCTGGTTTATCCATGACTCTTTTGCTGCCCCAACTAACTGCACCAGAACCTCCCACCTCTTCAAACATATCACAAGTAATGCCACAAAGCCTGACACAGGAGCTCAGAGAGGCGTGAACTGCCCCATTCATCAAAGTGGGATAACTCTGATGCCAAGTGATGGTGATATACATGTCTAGAATTTCACTATTTCACTGCTGATCAAAGTAAGCAAGAAAAGAGAGGGAGCATTGCAGATCTGCATAATCTACTTGGGGTGGCATCTCATTTTCATGGTGAGAGTGGATGTCATTAGGGAACTATTCACATTCCCATGGCCAATATCTGACCCTTGGGGCTAAAAGACCAGATGCCACCAATCTCACAGAGCCCAGCTAGGCATTTACCTGTTGAAATCCTAGGAAGGTGGGTGGGCGCACACCAAGAACAGCAAGGGCAAAGTGGGGGATAAAGAGTTACCTCCCTTGTTATGGATGCTGCTTCTCCCTCTGCAGGAGGCTGGGGGCAGACACAGGCAGACATCACTGTCTCAGTTCTATTCAGTGGATAATCTCAAGGTTTTCTTTGCAGCCATCTTAATCTGGCCATATCCAGTGGTGTAGCTGAACCTTACAGAGAGCCCAAAGGGGAACCCAGCAGAGCATGTGTGCTCATGTTCTTTACACCTGCACAATCTGCTATAAGCAGCATCTCATATAGGCAGAGCTTGGATTGTGGGCAGGACTTGGGACAGTACCACCACCTTTTTTCCAGTTCAATCCAATTCCAATTCAAACTCTGAGGGAGAACAAGGAAGGGGTGACAAAAGAATAAAGACTCTTTTCTCCCACCCTTCCCTGAAACAGAAAGTGGCACACGTTCCCTTTTTTCTGAAAGGGGGATGAAGGTGGAGAAGGGCAAGTTCTTCCAGTTACCCTACCTAACTCTTGTTCCCCAACAAAATGCTTCACTATCTATCTAAGGTATTTCTATAGCCCTGATTGTCAGAGTATCTGAGCACCTCACAAAACTTCTATGAAGCATGGAAGCCATATTATCCCCACTGTACAGAGGGGAAACTGAGGCATCAAAAGGCTAAGTGACTTGTACAAGGTCACACAGGAAGTCCGTGGTAGAGCATAAAATTGAACCCAGCTCAAATCCTAGGCTAGTATTCTAACCACTGGAAAAAACTACCTGTCTCCAATATGCCACTCCTTGTTCCAATGTGCCAGTTTTTTACTTTGAAACTATGGCCAACATGCAGGTGAGGCAGACACATTGCTATCTGCAACCTTACCGCCATAGATGGTCTATATTTGGCTGATTTTTTATTTGTTTGGGGTTTTTTATGTTGGTTTTTTTTTTAGATTTTTCATAAAATGAAAAGTTCCATTTCAATTTTTTACCCTTTTCTCTACCTTTTAAAAAAAAACCCACTTTTCTCTCCCTTTTCCCATTGGAAAGGGCAATGAAAGTCAATGGCTTTTTAAGTCACACAGGTCTTTTTGAAAATGTTACCCATCCTAACTAGCAACTGTTTCTAGGCAGGTTGTGGATTCAAAGTGAGTTCAGCTGGATGACAGCAAAGACCCAGTGCAGTTAATTGGAATCACATTTGGGGAATAACTCACTCCCAATCTTTCCAGTCCCCAAAGGATTTGCATTCTCCTATTGGTTAGCAGAGCCTTCTTTTCACTGATTACCTGAACTGTCAGTCCTGAGTATTTCACGCCCTTCCCTCACAATTACATCACCAGGGGTGTATAAAATCTGACCAGGTGGGGAGTGAAGTAAAGCAGTGTCTGGAGTCTTTGAAGGAGTGGGACTTGTTGCTGAGGTTTTGTTTTAATTGTTTATATGGTTCCTTGGTCAGGGCTTTGTACTTCTGTGACTAAGAAATGTTTGTATGTGTAAATGTCTGTAGTAAGAAGCTGTGGGTAGGACAGGGGTTGGGAAGTTGGGTCTGGGAAACTTAATGCTCCCTGGCTTTAAGCCTCTTAGCTGGTGAGATAGGATCCCATTCTTACCCCCCCCCACCCCCCCATAGTTAGAAGTATTAAATGGCCTTTAGTAGTAGTGACACCTACTGTCTTTAATAGAATCTCATGGTACAGAGTGGTTGAAAAATCTTCTCCTTTTTGAGAAGGAATCCTCCTGTTTGCTTTCTCCTTAGCTGTAGCAGAACTGAAATATTTCTTGCTTACAAAAAAGCAGTGTCAATGTATTTAGCTCACTAGTCCTCTAAATATTCCTTCCTAATCTGATGAGGGCCCTGCCATTTCTTCTAGTCCCTCTCTGGAGTAGAACACCACCCTTGTCTTTAGGGTGCTGTAACTTTTTTCCTTAAGAAACTCAGCTTGTATTTTCAGGCCTTTCTTCTTGCCCTTTTCAGGTATCTGATCATACCATGGCTTCTAATGGAAAAGACACAACTATGGCATCCCCAGAGCATGGGGAGGAAGAGCAACAGGTAGGTGCTCCCTCTTAAGCATTGCTGGTTCAACATGTGAATATGAAAGATGGCTGGCTGTTATCTGGTAGCAGGCTTCACATATACCACATCTCAGTGTCTAGAGATTTGTGCAGTTGCTCTTCCAGAGGCTGCAAAATAGCCTGGTTTATAATAAGACTAAATTCTTCTTGCCTTAGTTAACTTTGTGATCCAGTTTCAGTACTAACTTCAAAAGCAGCTGTTGGGCCTCTTCAGATTTTTGACCATTAAGCAATCCTTTGATTGGGGCCAACACATCAAGGGTGTAACCACTTGAAAAAGTAAAGGTTCAGCCCCAGTGTAGAACGTTGCCTCCCTGACTCACTGTTCTGTCCCTTGCCTCACTAGAATGTCTTGAGGAGGGTGGCCAGTCTACCTTTAGTCAACTCTGCCTATGATCTGGCTGCCACTGCCTATGCTTCCACCAAGGAGAGCCATCCCTATGTGAGGTCCATCTGTGACATGGCAGAGAAGGGAGTGACCTCCATAACCAATGCTGCAGTTAGCAGTGCACAGCCAGTTGTAACTAAACTTGAACCTGAGGGTGAGTAAAGCATCTATGCAGACCTTTCTATTTATATGGTACAGTGTCTCAAAAGTAGACTCTTAACACCCTGTCAGGAAGCTTTCATCTCTAAAACTCAGGTCCATGAAAATCAGTACTCCTTCAGTACTGGAGGAGAAGCTGGCAGTGGGGGTGGTGGTCCTATATAGGAATAATACAGTAGCCCATGCATGTAAGCTAACATCTGCTAGAGGCTAACAAAGGGCTTTGCTTACACTAATTACTATTGCTGAGCCTGCCCTCACCTTCACTGTAGCCAGGAGGTGAGATTAGTGCTAAGCTCTTTCCCTTTAAGAAGCAACACCCTTTGAAAGGTACCTAATTGCAAAATGAGGTCTCCTCATTCTGCAACCAGAGAGCCTCAAAATCTAGGCTCACCAACAGAAGTTGGTCTAACAAAAGATTACCTCACTCATCTTGTCTAATCTCTCTGGACCAACATGGCTACAACAACACTGCAAACAGACTACAACTGCTAAACTTTTCTTAACTAGCTGCTTATCAGGCAATAGCTCAACAGCAATGGCTGCTCCCTGACTTGCTTCCTTCATGAGAACAGTTAGTTGGACTTATTGCAGCCAAGGCATTGCAAAAACTTCTTGGTGCCTTCCAGAGGGATGTTAAATGTTTGATCAAAAAGCTTCAGAGCTGTAAGACTATGGAGTGAGATCATTGCACTTTATTCAGAACATAAAAACCTTTTTACTTGGTGAGGGAGCCTGGAAAGTAATGCCTAGACTGCTTGGGTAAGAGAATTCTGCAGTATGTATAGATGGGATGAGAAAGTGTTCAGTTATGACTAGCATCTATCTTAATTCAGTTGCCCAGTTAGGATGCATGGGAGGAAGCATGGAACTATGAACTATTGAAGGGGACACTATTGTAAAAATTTTCCATGAGAGAGAGTTCATAAGTTGCGGGAGAGGGAGGGAACCACCTTACATGGGGAAGGAAGGGGGAAATGTGCAGCCCCTACAACCCAGAACAATTGCTGCCTGAACATATTGGAGAACTGAAGCTTTCATTACAGATGTGAACCAGAGTATGTAAATATTACAATAGCAAAACTGACCAATTAAGAAACTGAACTCTGCTTTTTCTATAGTGACAACAGCAGAGGAGGGTGTCTCTGAAGTACCTGACAAAGTGGAGGAGAATCTACCAATTCAACAGACTGCTGATGAGGTAACTTTCACCACGCTCTCACTAGACAAAACATCATGCCTTTCTGAAAGGGATGCCAATAATGGGATGCTTCCTCCAGCAGAGGTACACTCCATACTAAAAGTGGTCAAGAGTCAGGAGCTAGGGTCTAAATATAACTCTGGTCTGATGCTTAACAGCAAGATGCAGTTCTTCCCCTGAAGATGTGACCTATGGGGCAGAGCAGGTGGTAATCCCCTCCCCAACCTCAATCTCTGGGTAAATGTGATGGTATGGCCCTGAATTACTGTAAAATATCTTGCTTGATCACTCTTCTCTAGGCTACATCTGAAACACAGGAGTTGGCCTCTTCCAGACTGACAGATGTCAAGGAGTCCGTGATCAGAATGGTAGATATGACCAAAGAGGCTGTGCAGGACAGTATGAAGACCACCAAATCAGTGGTCACTGACAGCATGAGCACAGTTGTGGAATCAAGAATGGGCCAACTGGCCATAAGTGGAATGGAAGCTGTGCTGGAGAAATCTGAAGAGCTCTTGGATCACTATCTTCCCATGACAGATGATGAACTAGGTCAGAACACATGAATGACAGGTCCACTATCACTAAAAGTTTAGGGTAATCCTCCCTTTGAGAAGCCTAGAGAGAAATTTGGCCCAATCTTATCTGTCAGCAAATGCAGGCTCATTCTACAGCCTTTTCATATCTTAACCCTCGTCTCAGCTTTCAGTTGGTGGGCATGTAAAATGATCTGAGCAAGAAGTGGGGACAGGGGGGCACTAGAAAGAATGATCAGCATGACTATTCATTAGAAGTCAGGCATTAGTAAAGTAAGCAAAATTATTAGTAATGCTGTGTGGCATGTGGGTTTTTGCTTTAAGGCTGAAGCTACCTCTATGGTACTTGATAGGTGTTAAGACCAACACTTGTTACAAGGGAGCTTAAGATTTAGCAGATCAGTATGGCTTGTACTCCTTTACCAGTCTCTTAACCTGAGGGTGAACAACCTGAACTCTCTTCCCTGTAGCTGAACTTGCTGAATCTGTGGAAGGGGCTGAAGTGTCTTCAGCACAACCACAAGTGCATCGGAGTTACTTCGTGCGTTTAGGTTCCCTGTCAACCAAACTTCGCCAATGTGCCTACCACTATTCCATAAACAAGATGAGACATACCAGTCAAAGCATCAGAGAGGCTCTTTCCCAGCTTCATCAAACCATGGGACTGGTAGGAACTCAACTATCTCTCAAAACTGATGCCCTTCAGGGCGGGGAACACTCTAACCACACCTGTGTAGAATGTGATACAATGAGGCTTAGACCTCATTCCTAGTTGTGTTATGTAACTAGACCCTTCTCCTCTTGATGCATTGAGCATACCACACTGTGGGGTGAAGGCATGTTGAACAGTGGAACTAAATAATTGATGTGCACATCTCATCTCTTAATATGCTTAATCCACTTCTAGATTGAATACCTTAAGCAAGGTGTATCTCTCCAAGAAGTCCAGGAGCAGTTCCATCACATATGGCTGAGCTGGAATAGAGAGCAGCCAAAAAGCAGTGAAATGAAGGATTTGGCAAAACCAGAGGTATGTACATTTGGGTGTGCATGGGAGGGGGGGGGGGCGAATTGGTGTCAGCTCTGGTCTGAAGTTAGCCACCCTGCAAGGCCAAGAATAATTGCATCTTTGGATAAGTAGCTCAAACTCAGGTGACTTCAGTTTTATTACATAAAGTTGTTCCCTTTTTGAGCAT
Source organism: Mauremys mutica (assembly GCF_020497125.1). Lineage (NCBI taxonomy): Eukaryota > Metazoa > Chordata > Testudines > Geoemydidae > Mauremys > Mauremys mutica. The sequence continues at coordinate 146,331 of NW_025422816.1, forward strand.
AATGAGTGGCTTCCTAGCTTAGACATCCCTAAAGTGATGTCACACCAGCAAAGTCTGTGCCCAAGAAGCATAGTCACTTTCGATTCATGCTTACTACTTTTGAAACCTCTGCCCAGCCTGAACTGATTGTAGATCATGGGTTTGCAGCCAGTGACACCTGCTAACTTGGCTTAGCTCTATTGTGACCTATCTTACATGGCTTATGGCCTCTGTTAGAAGCTGCTTGTGACAATGGAGGTTCTTAAAGAGGCCAAGTTGTGCCTTCTTTATCCTGAAAGATCATGGCAGACCTTGTTGGTGCCAATGGTCTTGCAATCAGTGGTCTGATGGAAACATAACTTGCTGCCTTACAGCATCACCTGAGGCAGAGGCAGTGTCAGTAGCAAGTTTGATCCTTATTGTGTTTTGAACATTAGAATTAAGCTTCTGTTTCTCCAACAGATGGAGTCTCAGACTCTGGCTATGTCCCGCAGCATTATCCAGCAGCTGCAGGATGCCTGCCAGATGCTAGTATCCAGCATTCAAGGTCTCCCCACCAACTTTCAGGATAAGGTGAAACAGGTGTATCGCAACATCGAAGAGCTTCATGCATCCTTCTCCACTGCCCATTCCTTCCAGGATCTCTCCAGCAGCCTCCTAACCCAGAGCCAGGAGATGGTGACCAAGGCCCAGGAACATGTAGATGAGCTGATGGCATACGTGATGAAGAATACTCCTCTGTCTTGGGTTGTGGGACCGTTCATTCCATCTGGTAAGGTGTCTGCAGACTCCCTCGAACCACAAAACCAAGAAAATGAGGCTGAGGAAGCCTCCAAGTCTAAGGAGGACCTGTGACCTAGAAATCTGAAACTTCAACTTCTAAGGAAGAAGGCAAATTCATTTAGTCTTCCTTCTGACTTTGTGTACTGTCATACTTCAGGAAAGACACCAGTGGCTAGTACTAGTATGCACTGTGCCTAAATCTCTGCTAATTTCTGGAGGTGTTGTGTGACTGCTATAATGTAGATCATGTCTCAGCTCAGATACTACTTGTTTGTGCTATCACTGTCTTCAAAATAAAATGCCACTGCATTTGAATGAAGGTCTAATCTGCTCTTTCTAAGAGGTGATTTCCAGGTCTATAGTAGACATCTGTGCCTGCAGTTAGTCATGCTATATGTAGCCTTGTTTGCCAGTAGCAGCAACCATTGGCATTAGTGTGTAGACACTTAAAAGCCTGGGCAGCTTACCCCATATACTATAGAAATTAAGGCTCTAGATTTGGTTCTAAGTAGTTCTAGATACGAACATGCTTTAGTTTCTGGTTAAACTTGAAACAGAGACATTACTTTTGTTGCTCTCATGGCTGTGGTAGAATTGCACTTGGGATTTCAGGTAGCCACTTCTGAAAAGCACAGTGCAGTTGGTTAAAATTCCTACCACTGTCTAGCCAACCTGGGCTAGACACTACCTGGGTTGCTCTCTCCTGGGGCAGGGGCCAGGACTGAACAGGCCTGGGATTCCTTTGCCCATCTCAAAATAGGGCTGTCCCTAGAGGGGCTCTGAGACATAAATGTCACAGCCTATGAAATATTGGTTATTCTGGTGGGTGGATGTGCTAGTGTATAATTTCAACCACCTATAAAATCACTTGGGGTCTGAATCAAGGCTGCAAGTTTCGTTGCTTTACACCTGGAAATGTAAAAGGCTATACATGCAATCTTCACCCTTAGGAAAGCAGGCCCTTTAAATCCATATCATAGGGTGACAAGTATCAGGGGTAGCAGTAGTTGGTTTTTTGAGAGTACAGCTGGAGTCTGGTGGTACCTTAAAGGTAACAGATTTACTTGGGCATAAGCCCTTGTGGGTAAAGGACATCTGAAATGGTCCTTTACCCACAAAAGCTTATGCCCAAATCCATTGCATTTATGGTACCACCAGGTTCCTCAACCCTTGTTATCAAAAAGTTAATAACTCAGCTTTTCCCACAGCCTCAGACCTACCTGTCAAATAGGAAAGGCATCAATCACTGCTTTGAAATTAAAAAGCAAACCATACAGATTAAAATAAGAGCTTTTGAATTTCAAATGAAGGTGGTAAAGTGCCCATAATACAGAGGATATGGGTTCTATTTAGTGCACCACATACCTTTAAGCACAAGGGCCCCCAATGTTTTGCTTTCTAGGGTATTTAGGCATTGCTCCACTCAGCATTGCAGGACCTCCCGAGACAACTTTCATTTACAAGTGATATAAGCACTAAGTGCTGAAGCTCTCATTGAAAATGAGACTTGCAGTGCAGTCACATGAGTCTTGCAGAGCAGTGTTTTTAAAACTTTATCGGTCAGAGCAGCCCAGTTGTATTTTTAAAGTGCCAAACTTGAGGGTGCTATGATAGGTGGTAAACAAGCTATGTCCTAGATACTAGGCTCTTCTCAGCCCTGCTACTCTCGAGTCACTTCTATGCTTTGTGCCTCTGTAAAAGGGCTACATGCTACCACTTGTAAAATGGGGATAACAGTTTCTGTAATCATGCAGTATACTGAAATCTACTAGTATTCAGTAACTAGCACAAGGGGGCCCAGTTGCAGCAGGGTAGCGCACACAAGCCTCAACAGCAACTATTACAGCTGTGAATTTCCTAATGTGCTAAAGTTTGCACAATGTAGCTGTACTCAATCAATGGGAGAGAAGCTGTTCCAGATGCATTTTTCTAAGCCCACTCCTTCTACACTAGATCAGTTTTCCCTCTGGTTCTGCAATACCTACTGTCTATAAAAGCCACTGTGAAGGCCTTGCCTACACTAGAAAGGGAGATGCAGCTTATTCCAGCAAAAGTTTGTTGCCAGTATCATTTATGACTTCAGCAAATGAAATAAGTAGGGCTGTTAATTGCAGTTAACTCAACTAAATCATGATTAACAGTGCAAGTAAGCACAATTTTTTTAAACAATAGAATACCAATTAAATATTTTTGGATGTCCTACATTTTCAAATAGATTTCTATTACAATACAATCTGTACAGTGTTCACTTTATATATTTCTTACAAATATTTGGACTGTAAAAAGAAATAGTATTTTTGAATTCACCTACAAGTACTGTAGTACAATCTCTTATCAGGAAAGTGCAACTTACAAATGTAGACTTTTTTGGTTACATAACTGCTCTCAAAAACAAAATCTAAAACTTTAGAGCCTACAAGTCCACTCAGACCTACTTCTTAGTCTGCTAATTGGTAAGACAAGTTTGTTTACATTTACAGGATATGCTGCTGCCTGCTTCTTATTTACAATGTCACCTGAAAGTGAGAACAGGTGTTCACATGGCACTTTTGTAGCTAGTGTTGAAAGGTATTTATGTTACAGATATGCTAAACATTCATATGTCCCTTCATGCTTTGGCCACCATTGCAGAAGATATACTTTCATGCTGATGATGGTTGTTAAATTATGTATTGAATTTGTGACTGAATTCCTTGGGAGAGAACTCTAGATCTTCAGCTCTCTCATCCACGTTCTGCCATATATTTCCTGTTCGTCTCAGATGATGACCCAGCACATTTGATTTAAGAACACTTTCACTACAGATTTGACAGAATGCAAAGAAGGTACCAATGTGAGATTTCTAAAAATAGCTACAGCACTTAACCCAAGGTTTAAGAATCAGAAGTGCCTTCCAAAATCTTAGAGGGATGAGGTGGGGTGCACGCTTTCAGAAATCTTAAAAGAGCAACACTCAAATGCAGAAACTACAGAACCCAAACTACCAAAAAGGAAAATCAACCTTCTGCTGGTGGCATCTGACTCAGATGATGGAAAATGAACATGCGTTCATCCACTCTGCTTTGGATAGTTATTGAGCAGAACCTGTCATCAGCATGGATGCATGTCCTATGGAAGATGAAGGGACATATAAATTTTTAGTGCATCTGGGACATAAATAGCTTGCAATGTCAGTTATAATAGGGCCATGCAAATGCCCCCTCTCACTTTTAGGTGACAAACAAGAAGCAGCCAGCATTATCTCCTGCAAATTGTATCCAAGTTTGTTTGTCTGAGCGATTGGCTGAAGTAGGACTGAGCAGACTTGTAGGACAAAGTTTTACATAGCTTTATTTTCAATGCAGTTATTTTTTTTGTACATAATTCTACATTTGTAAATTCAACTGTCATGATAAAGAGATTGCACTACAGTACTTGTATGAGGTGAACTGAAAAATACTATTTTTGTTCTTTACAGTGCAAATATTTGTAATAAAAATATAGTGAGAAGTATTCTCTGTTGTAATTGAAATCAATATATTTGAAAATGTAGGAAACATCCAAAAATATGTCCTGGGACACTTGCACCATACAGGCCTGCTTCTCCACTGCTCTGCACCTTGTGTAGTCATTTGCCCCTGTACACAGTGGGTGTGAAATGCTGCCACATTAGAATGCTTGTGTAACCCAGCCTAACACAGTGGGGCGTTTTGTCCCCCACCCCAGTAGCCAGGCCACCTAAAGAGGTGTATGAGTTTGCTAAGGAACCTGGATTCTTCAGCACAGGTAACAGAAGCTCAGTTTGACACAGGATGAAGAATCCTCGCAAGAGCTGGGGAAAATATTTTTTAATCATAAATTTGCCAAAAAATGCTTTTTTCACAACACAAGTCATTTGCAAATTCAAGTAGAAAATGGGGGAAAGAAATTGAAAAAGTCAAAACAGTTTGTTTTGGTCATTTGAGAATTAAATGAAAAATCAAAACATTTCTTCCATTTTGATGAGGAAAAACTGAAAAATAAAATGAGTTTTGATTTGAACTGATTGGTTTTCATTTTATTTTTTGTTCAGCCCCGAAATGAAAAATTCATTATTTGCTCAGTCCTGGTCCGCATGCAAATATTTTAATGTTGCATGACAATGTTCAGTGGGAAAGGTGGCAGAATCTCAATCTAGTTGCCCACTTGGGATAAACATTTAAAAGGGAAGGGGATAGTGTAATGCTGACAAAGCCCAGTCGGCAGGATTGAACTGGGGATCTCAGGAGCTTAGTGCATGAGCCTCTACTGCATGAGATAAAAGCCAACTAGCTATTAGCTGAGGCTGTAGACCAGACTCCTTAATTGTGCTCTCTTGAAGTGGTCTCAGTGCCACACGCTGAGCCAGAACACCACACCCAGAAAATGTGTGGGTTACAATAGCACTAACATAAAAAGACTACAAGGGTGGGAATTAAGATGGATTTGGCACTGGTTAGGGTATCAAAATTAAACTAAAGAATCTCAGTTGCTTCTGATTTATCCATGACTCTTTTGCTGCCCCAACTAACTGCACCAGAACCTCCCACCCCTTCAAAAATATCACAAGTAATGCCACGAAATGGTTTGTGCCACAAGACTGTACAGTACAGTGAGCAAGAAGGAATCCAATGGGAAATTGCATTTTCATGCGATCATGCTCATTTTACAAATGTTTACAATTTCCTTAATATTTATCTTTATTGAAGGCATAGAAACTGTCAGTAGAGAGGAGAGGCCTTTTCCTTAAGCATTACAAAATGCAGCCAGAAAGAACATGTGAGAAATGCAGCTTCATATGTTTAGAATGAACAGTAAAATATTTCCAAATTCAGTTACTTGGAAAGCTTTGTGCCTTGTGAGATATATGCTAAAGCGGCAAAACCCCAAAACAGTCAGGGTGCATCAGAGGTCCCCTTGAGACTTACATTTCTGTGTCTCTTGCATTCTCTGGAGTGGCTGGTCTTCAAGTGCTAATGGAGCTAAGCTCTATCAATATAATGTGAGAACAGATTATGGAAAAAACCTTGAAAACATGAAAAGAGCAGAAACGGACACACAGGTATTTGCCTGCCTCTGCAGAGAGCCTGACACAGGAGCTCAGAGAGGCATGAACTGCCCCATACATCAAAATGGGGTAACTCCGATGCCAAGTGATGGTGATATACATGTCTAGATTTTTAACTATTTCACTGCTGATCAAAGTAAGCAAGAAAAGAGAGGGAGGATTGGAGATCTGCCCGGGGTGGCATCTCATTTTCATGGTGAGAGTGGATGTTTTGAGGGAACTATTCACACTCCCATGGCCAATATCTGACCCTTGGGACTAAAAGACCAGATGCCACCAGTCCCACAGAGCCCAGCTAGGCATTTACCTGTTGAAATCCTGGGAAGGTGGGTGGGCGCACACCAAGAACAGCGGGGGCCAAGTGGGGGGTAAAGAGTTACCTCCCTTGGTATGGATGCTGCTTCTCCCTCTGCAGGAGGCTGGGGGCAGACACAGGCAGACATCACTGTCTGAGTTCTATTCAGTGGATAATCTCAAGCTTTTCTTTGCAGCCATGTGAGGTAGAAACATTTATTTTTAAATGAAAGCTGAGATTGACATAATCACATGACTGGGATCCAGGCATGTGGCTATTGTGCCTCCATCTTAATCTGGCCATATCCAGTGGTGTAGCTGAACCTTACAGAGAGCCCAAAGGGGAACCCGGCAGAGCATGTGTGCTCATGTTCTTTACACCTGCACAATCTGCTATAAGCAGCATCTCATATAGGCAGAGCTTGGATTGTGGGCAGGACTTGGGACAGTACCACCACCTTTTTTCCAGTTCAATCCAATTCCAATTCAAACTCTGAGGGAGAACAAGGAAGGGGTGACAAAAGAATACAGACTCTTTTCTCCCACCCTTCCCTGAAACAGAAAGTGGCACAAGTTCCCTTTTTTCTGAAAGGGGGATGAAGGTGGAGAAGGGCAAGTTCTTCCAGTTACCCTGCCTAACTCTTGTTCCCCAACAAAATGCTTCACTATCTATCTAAGGTATTTCTATAGCCCTGATTGTCAGAGTATCTGAGCATCTTACAAAACTTCTATGAAGCATGGAAGCCATATTATCCCCACTGTACAGAGGGAAAACTGAGGCATCAAGAGGCCTTGTACAAGGTCACACAGGAAGTCCGTGGTAGAGCATAAAATTGAACCCAGCTCAAATCCTAGGCTAGTATTCTAACCACTGGAAAAAAACTACCTGTCTCCAATATGCCACTCCTTGTTCCAATGTGCCAGTTTTTTACTTTGAAACTATGGCCAACATGCAGGTGAAGCAGACACATTGCTATCTGTAACCTTACCGCCAGAGATGGTCTATATTTGGCTGATTTTTTATTTGTTTGGGGTTTTTTATGTTGGTTTTTTTTTTAGATTTTTAATAAAATAAAAAGTTCCATTTCAATTTTTTACCCTTTTCTCTACCTTTTAAAAAAAAACCCACTTTTCTCTCCCTTTTCCCATTGGAAAGGGCAATGAAAGTCAATGGCTTTTTAAGTCACACAGGTCTTTTTGAAAATGTTACCCATCCTAACTAGCAACTGTTTCTAGGTAGGCTGTGGATTCAAAGAGAGTTCAGCTGGATGACAGCAAAGACCCAGTGCAGTTAATTGGAATCACATTTGGGGAATAACTCACTCCCAATCTTTGCAGTCCCCAAAGGATTTGCATTCTCCTATTGGTTAGCAAAGCCTTCTTTTCACTGATTACCTGAACTGTCAGTCCTGAGTATTTCACGCCCTTCCCTCATAATTACAACACCAGGGGTGTATAAAATCTGACCAGGTGAGGAGTGAAGTAAAGCAGTGTCTGGCGTACTGAGAAAGGTCAGTGGGTTAGTCTTTGAAGGAGTAGGACTTGTTGCTGAGGTTTTGTTTTAATTGTTTATATGGTTCCTTGGTCATGGCTTTGTACTTCTGTGACTAAGACATGTTTGTATGTGTAAATGTCTGTAGTAAGAAGCTGTGGGTAGGACAGGGGTTTGGAAGTTGGGTCTGGGGAACTTAATGCTCCCTGGCTTTAAGCCTCTTAGCTGGTGAGATAGGATCCCATTCTTCTTTCTCCCACCCCACCCCCCATAGTTAAAACTATTAAATGGCCTTTAGTAGTAGTGACACCTACTGCCTTTAATAGAATCTCATGGCACAGAGTGGTTGAAAAATCTTCTCCTTTTTGAGAAGGAATCCTCCTGTTTGCTTTTCTCCTTAGCTGTAGCAGAACTGAAATATTTCTTGCTTTTAAAAAAGCAGTGACAATGTATTTAGGAATATTTAGAGGACTAGTGAGATAATCTGATGAGGGCCCTGCCATTTCTTTTATTCCCTCTCTGGAGTAGAACACCACTCTTGTCTTTAGGGTGCTGTAACTTTTCCTTAAGAAACTCAGCTTGTATCTTCAGGCCTTTCTTCTTGCCCTTTTCAGGTAGATCTGATCATACCATGGCTTCTAATGGAAAAGACACAACTATGGCATCCCCAGAGCATGGGGAGGAAGAGCAACAGGTAGGTGCTCCCTCTTAAGCATTGCTAGTTCAACATGTGAATATGAAAGATGATTGGCTGTTACCTGGTAGTGGGCTTCACATATACACATCTCATTGTCTAGAGATTTGTGCAGTTGCTCTTCCAGAGGCTGCAAAATAGCCTGGTTTATAATGAGACTAAATTCTTCTTCCCTTAGTTAACTTTGTGATCCAGTTTCAGTACTAACTTCAAAAGCAGCTGTTGGGCCTCTTCAGATTTTTGACCATTAAGTAATCCTTTGATTGGGGCCAATACATAGGGTGACCAGATGACAGAGGTGAAATATCGGGACGGGGGGGGGGCAAGGGGGCGGGGCGAGTCGAGCAAAAAAAAAAGAAGTTGGCGGCGGAGCGAAACAAAAAACAAAATAAAAAACCCGCCAGAGCACAGGAAAAATTGGTGGGGGCTGAGAACCCACCAGCAGCTCCACGCCCCGCTCCAGCTTGCCTCTGCTCTGTCTCCACCTCCCCCCTCGGGGAGGGAGGGTAGCAGCACGGAGAGCCCCCCACATCAGCCAGAGGGACCTGCCAGGGGGCCAGGTGAGACCCAGCAGTGCTAGCCTTACCTGGAGCGGCTCCCAGTAAGCAGGCAGGTCCCCTCCCTCTGGCTCCTAAGGTTGCGCAGGTCGGATCAGGTTGAGGGGGGCAGGGGGGCTCGCTGCCGGCGCCTACAAGCCCCACCCCTGCAGCACACAGCAGAGACCTCCTCGGCGCCTCTGTGCATGCCTGGGGAGTGGGGCTGCAGCACTCTGCAGGCTTCTGCCGGCGGGCGGGCGCCAGGAGTTCAACTGTACTGCCCCAGGGCTCAGGAAGAAGAGGTGAGCGGTGCCGGCAGCATCAGCTTGCGTCCTCCACCAGACGGTTCCCCGATATCAGGACAAAGTGCGTCCCGACCGATGGAAGATCGGGACGCGGGACAAGTCCCCTAAAATCGGGACTGTCCCGATAATATCGGGACGTCTGGTCACCCTACCAATACATCAAGGGTGTAACCACTTGAAAAAGTAAAGGTTCAGCCCCAGTGTAGAACGTTGCCTCCCTGACTCACTGTTCTGTCCCTTGCCTCACTAGAATGTCTTGAGGAGGGTGGCCAGTCTACCTTTAGTCAACTCTGCCTATGATCTGGCTGCCACTGCCTATGCTTCCACCAAGGAGAGCCATCCCTATGTGAGGTCCATCTGTGACATGGCAGAGAAGGGAGTGACCTCCATAACCAATGCTGCAGTTAGCAGTGCACAGCCAGTTGTAACTAAACTTGAACCTGAGGGTGAGTAAAGCATCTATGCAGACCTTTCTATTTATATGGTACAGTTTCTCAACAGTAGGCTCTAACACCCTGTCGGGAAGCTTTCATCTCTAAAACTCAGGTCCATGAAGATCAGTACTCCTTCAGTACTGGAGGAGAAGCTGGCAGTGGGGGTGGTGGTCCTATATAGGAATATACAGTAGCCCATGCATGTAAGCTAACATCTGCTAGAGGCTAACAAAGGGCTTTGCTTACACTAATTACTATTGCTGAGCCTGCCCTCACCTTCACTGTAGCCAGGAGGTGAGATTAGTGCTAAGCTCTTTCCCTTTAAGAAGCAACACCCTTTGAAAGGTACCTAATTGCAAAATGAGGTTTCCTCATTCTGCAACCAGAGAGCCTCAAAATCTAGGCTGTCACCAACAGAAGTTGGTCTAACAAAAGATTACCTCACTCATCTTGTCTAATCTCTCTGGACCAACATGGCTACAACAACACTGCAAACAGACTACAACTGCTAAACTTTTCTTAACTAGCTGCTTATCAGGCAATAGCTCCACAGCAATGGCTGTTCCCTGACTTGCTTCCTTCATGAGAACAGTTAGTTGGACTTATTGCAGCCAAGGCATTGCAAAAACTTCTTGGTGCCTTCCAGAGGGATGTTAAATGTTTGATCAAAAAGCTTCAGAGCTGTAAGACTATGGAGTGAGATCATTGCACTTTATTCAGAACATAAAAACCTTTTTACTTGGAGAGGGAGCCTGGAAAGTAATGCCTAGACTGCTTGGGTAAGAGAATTCTGCAGTATGTATAGATGGGATGAGAAAGTGTTCAGTTATGACTAGCATCTATCTTAATTCAGTTGCCCAGTTAGGATGCATGGGAGGAAGCATGGAACTATGAACTATTGAAGGGGACACTATTGTAAAAATTTTCCATGAGAGAGAGTTCATAAGTTGCAGGAGAGGGAGGGAACCACCTTACATGGGGAAGGAAGGGGGAAATGTGCAGCCCCTACAACCCAGAACAATTGCTGCCTGAACATATTGGAGAACTGAAGCTCTCATTACAGATGTGAGCCAGAGTCTGTAAATATTACAATAGCAAAACTGACCAATTAAGAAACTGAACTCTGCTTTTTCTATAGTGACAACAGCAGAGGAGGGTGTCTCTGAAGTACCTGACAAAGTGGAGGAGAATCTACCAATTCAACAGACTGCTGATGAGGTAACTTTCACTACCCCCTCACTAGACAAAACATCATGCCTTTCTGAAAGGGATGCCAATAATGGGATGCTTCCTCCAGCAGAGGTACACTCCATACTAAAAGTGGTCAAGAGGCAGGAGCTGGGGTCTAAATATAACTCTGGTCTGATGCTTAACAGCAAGATGCAGTTCTTCCCCTGAAGATGTGACCTATGGGGCAGAGCAGGTGGTAATCCCCTCCCCAACCTCAATCTCTGGGTAAATGTGATGGTATGGCCCTGAATTACTGTACAATATCTTGCTTGATCACTCTTCTGTAGGCTACATCTGAAACACAGGAGTTGGCCTCTTCCAGACTGATAGATGTCAAGGAGACCATGATCAGAATGGTAGATATGACCAAAGAGGCTGTGCAGGACAGTATGAAGACCACCAAATCAGTGGTCACTGACAGCATGAGCACAGTTGTGGAATCAAGAATGGGCCAACTGGCCATAAGTGGAATGGAAGCAGTGCTGGAGAAATCTGAAGAGCTCTTGGATCACTATCTTCCCATGACAGATGATGAACTAGGTCAGAACACATGAATGACAGGTCCACTATCACTAAAAGTTTAGGGTAATCCTCCCTTTGGGCCAAATTTCTCTCTAGGCTTAATCTTATCTGTCAGCAAATGCAGGCTCATTCTACAGCCTTTTCATATCTTAACCCTCAGTCTCAGCTTTCAGTTGGTGGGCATGTAAAATGATCTGAGCAAGAAGTGGGGACAGGGGGGCACTAGAAAGAATGATGGGCATGATTATTCATTAGAAGTCAGGCATTAGTAAAGTAAGCAAAATTATTAGTAATGCTGTGTGGCATGTGGGTTTTTGTGTTAAGGCTGAAGCTACCTCTATGGTACTTGATAGGTGTTAAGACCAACACTTGTTACAAGGGAGCTTAAGATTTAGCAGATAAGTATGGCTTGTACTCCTTTACCAATCTCTTAACCTGATGGTGAACAACCTGAACTCTCTTTCCTGTAGCTAAACTTGCTGAATCTGTGGAAGGGGCTGAAGTGTCTTCAGCACAACCACAAGTGCATCGGAGTTACTTCGTGCGTTTAGGTTCCCTGTCGACCAAACTTCGCCAACGTGCCTACCACTATTCCCTAAACAAGATGAGACATACCAGTCAAAGCATCAGAGAGGCTCTTTCCCAGCTTCATCAAACCATGGGACTGGTAGGAACTCGACTATCTCTCAAAACTGATGCCCTTCAGGGCGGGCAACACTCTAACCACACCTGTATAGAATGTGATACAATGAGGCTTAGACCTCATTCATAGTTGTGTTATGTAACTAGACCCTTCTCCTCTTGATGCATTGAGCATACCACACTGTGGGGTGAAGGCATGTCAAACAGTAGAACTAAATAATTGATGTGCAAATGTCTCATCTCTTAATATGCTTAATCCATTTCTAGATTGAATACCTTAAGCAAGGTGTCTCTCTCCAAGAAGTCCAGGAGCAGTTCCATCACATATGGCTGAGCTGGAATAAGGAGCAGCCAAAAAGCAGTGAAATGAAGGATTTGGCAAAACCAGAGGTATGTACATTGGGTGTGTGCATTGGGGGTGGTGGTGTCAGCTCTGGTCTGAAGTTAGCCATCCTGCAAGGCCAAGAATAATTGCATCTTTGGATAAGTAGCTCAAACTGAGGTGATTTTAGTCTTACTACATAAAGTTGTTCCCTTTTTGAGCATAATGAGTGGCTTCCTAGCTTAGACATCCCTAAAGTGATGTGTCACCAGCAAGGTCTGTGCCCAAGAAGCATAGTTGCTTTAGATTCATGCTTACTACTTTTGAAACCTCTGCCCAGCCTGAAAACTGATTGTAGATCATGGGATTGCAGCCAGTGACACACCTGCTAACTTGGCTTAGCTCTATTGTGACCTATCTTACATGGCTTATGGCCTCTGTTAGAAGTCACTTGTGACAATGGAGGCTCTTAAAGAAGGCACAACTTGGCATCTTTATCCTGAAAGATCATGGCAGACCTTGTTGGTGCCCATGGTCTTGCAATCAGTGGTCTGATGGAAGCATAACTTGCTGCCTAACAGCATCACCTGAGGCAGTCACAAGTTTGATCCTTATTGTGTTTTGAACATTAGAATTAAGCTTCTATTTCTCCAACAGATGGAGTCTGAGACTTTGGCTATGTCCCGCAGCATTATCCAGCAGCTGCAGGATGCCTGCCAGATGCTAGTATCCAGCATTCAAGGTCTCCCCACCAACTTTCACGATAAGGTTAAACAGGTGTATCGCAACATCGAAGAGCTTCATGCATCCTTCTCCACTGCCCATTCCTTCCAGGATCTCTCCAGCAGCCTCCTAACCCAGAGCCAGGAGATGGTGACCAAGGCCCAGGAATATGTAGATGAGCTGATGGCATACGTGATGGAGAATACTCCTCTGTCTTGGGTTGTGGGACCATTCATCCCATCTGGTAAGGTGTCTGCAGACTCCCTTGAACTGCAAAACCAAGAAAATGAGGCTGAGGAAGCCTCCAAGTCTAAGGAGGACCTGTGACCTAGAAACCTGAAACTTCAACTTCTAAGGAAGAAGGCAAATTCATTTAGTCTTCCTTCTGACTTTGTGTGTACTGTCATACTTCAGGAAAGACACCAGTGGCTAGTACTAGTATGCACTGTGCCTAAATCTCTACTAATTTCTGGAGGTGTTGTGTGACTGCTATAATGTAGATAATGTCTCGGCTCAGCTCAGATAATACTTGTTTGTGCTATCATTGTCTTCAAAATAAAATGTCATTGCATTTGAATGAAGGTCTAATCTGCTCTTTCTAAGAGGTGATTTCCAGTTCTAGAGTAGACATCTGTGCCTGCAATTAGTCATGCTATATGTAGCCTTGTTTGCAATAGCAGCAACCACTGGCATTACTGTTTACACACTTAAAAGCCTGGGCCGTTTACCCTGTATACCATAGTACCAAATCTAGAGCCTTAATTTGTAAGTTCTAGATCAACTACTGATATGTAACCAGAAACTAAAGCATGTTTAAACTTAGAACAGAAACAAGTTTTGTTGCTCTCATGGCTGTGGTAGAATTGCACTTGGGATTTCAGGTAGCCACTTCTGAAAAGCACACAGTGCAGTTGGTTAAAATTCCTACCACTGTCTAGCCAACCTGGGCTAGACACTACCTGGGTTGCTCAGTCCTGGCCCCTACCCCAGGAGAGAACAGGCCTGGGATTCTTTTGCCCATCTCAAAATAGGGCTGTCCCTAGAGGGGCTCTGGGACAAATGTCACAGCCTATGAAATATTTGTTCTGGTGGGTGGATGTGCTAGTGTGTAATCTCAACCACCTATAAAATCACTTGAGGTCTGAATCAAGGCTGCATACTTCACAGCTGGAAATGTGAAAGGTTGTAGATGCAATCTTCACCCTTAGGAAAGCAGGCCCTTTAAATCCACATCATAGTGACAAGTGTGTCTAGTTTTCTGTGGGTACAGGCTGTCTGGTACCTTAAAGGCAACATTTATTTGGGCATAAGCACACTTTTAAACAATAGAATACCAATTAAATATTTTTGGATGTCCTACATTTTCAAATAGAAATCTATTACAATACAATCTGTACAGTGCTCACTATATATATGTAAAAAATATATATATAAATAGTGGACTGTAAAAAGAGAAGTGGTTTTTTCAATTCACCTACAACTACTGCACTACCTCTATCAGGAAAGGGCAATGTAGAAATGTAGACTTTTTTGGGGGGGTTACATAACTCTTCTCAAAAACAAAATGTAAAACTTTAGAGCCTACATGTCCACTCGGTCCTACTTCTTGTGCCCATTGGTAAGATAGACAAGTTTGTTTACCTTTACAGGAGATGCTGCTGCTTATTTACAGTGTCAACAGGTGTTCACATGGCACTTTTGTAGCTGGTGTTGCAAGGCATTTATGTTCCCAATATGATAAACATTCATATGCCTCTTCATGCTTCTACCACCGTTGCAGAGGATATGCTTTCATGCTGCTGATTGTTAAAAAATAATGCATTACTTAAATTTGTGACTGAACTCTTTGGGAGAGAACTCTATATCTTCAGCTCTATTTTACCCATTCCGCCATATTTCCTGTTAGCAGTCTCAAATGACCCAGCATGTTTGTTTTAAGAACACTTTCACTGCAGATTGGTACCACCTTTGCATTTTGTCAAATGTGATATTTCTAAAACTAGCTACAGCACTTGACCCAAGGTTTAAGAATCAGAAGTGCCTTCCAAAATCTTAGAGGGATGAGGTGGGGTGCACGCTTTCAGAAATCTTAAGAGCAACACTCAGATGTGGAAACTACAGAACCCAAACCACCAAAAAGGAAAATCAACCTTCTGCTGGTGGCATCTGACTAGGATGATGAAAATGAACATGCATTCATCCACTCTGCTTTGGATAGTTATTGAGCAGAACCTGTCATCAGCATGGATGCATGTCCTATGGAAGATGAAGTGACATATTAATTTAAGTGCATCTGGGACATAAATAGCTTGCAATGCCAGCTACAATAGTGCCATGCAAATGCCCACTCTCACTTTTAGGTGACAAACAAGAAGCAGCCAGCATTATCTCCCACAAATTGTATCCAAGTTTGTTTGTCTGAGTGATTGGCTGAAGTAGGACTGAGCGGACTTGTAGGACAAAGTTTTACATAGCTTTATTTTCAATGCAGTTATTTTTTGTACATAATTCTACATTTGTAAAGTCAACTGTCATGATAAAGAGGTTGTACTAGAGTACTTGTATGAGGTGAATTGAAAAATACTATTTTTGTTCTTTACAGTGCAAGTATTTGTAATAAAAATATAGTGAGTACTATACACTTTGTATTCTCTGTTGTAATTGAAATCAATATATTTGAAAAGGTAGAAAACATCAAAAAATGTCCTGGGACACTTGCACAATACAAGCCTGCTTCTCCACTGCTTTGCACCTTGTGTAGTCATTTACCCCTGTGCCCAGTGGGTGTGAAATGCTACCACATCAGAATGGTCCTGTAACCCAGCCTAACACAGTGGGGTGTTTTGTCCCCACCCCAGTAGCCAGGCCACCTAAAGAGGTGTATGAGTTTGCTAAGGAACCTGGATTCTTCAGCACAGGTAACAGAGGCTCAGTTTGACACAGGATGAAGAATCCTCACTGGAGCTGGGTAAAATATTTTTTAATCATAAATTTGCCAAAAATGCTTTTTTTCAGAACACAAGTTATTTGCAAATTCAAGTAAAAAATGAGGGAAAGAGATTGGAAAAAGTCAAAACAGTTTGTTTTGGTCATTTCAGAATGAAATGTTTTGACATTTCATTTCAAATAGTTTCATGTTGAACATCTGGAAATGAAACACTTGATTTTTTTTCATTCTGAAATGGTGTTTCCTTTCAAAATTTAGCTAGATTTTAGAAAAGGGAGGGAGTAAAAAGCACCCAAAACCTACATGAAATGAAAAACTGAAAAAAAAAAAAAATCACTTAGGGTCAAGTGAATTGTTTTGTTTGGCTTGAAACACGTTTGCTCATTTATTCCATTTTGATGAGGAAAAACTGAAAAATAAAATGAGTTTTGATTTGAACTGATTGTTTTTAATTTTATTTTTTGTTCAGCCCCGGAAATGAAAAATTCATTATTTGCTCAGTCCTGGTCTGCACGCAAATATTTTAATGTAGCATGACAATGTTAAGAGGAAAAGGTGGCAGCATCTCAGAATCTCAATCTAGTTGCTCATTTGGCATAAACATTTAAAAGGGAAGGGGACAGTGTAACGCTGACAAAGCCCAGTTGGCAGGATTGAACTGGGGATCTCTGGAGCTTAGTGCATGAGCCTCTACTGCATGAGCTAAAAGCCAACTGGGTATTAGCTGAGGCTGTAGACCAGACTCCTTAATTGCTCTCTCTTGAAGTGGTCTCAGTGCCACATGCTGAGCCAGAACACCACACCCAGAAGATGTGTGGGTTACAATAGCACTAACATAAAAAGACTACAAGGGTGGGAATTAAGATGGATTTGGCACTGGTTAGGGTATCAAAATTAAACTAAAGAATCTCAGTTGCTTCTGATTTATCCATGACTCTTTTGCTGCCCCAACTAACTGCACCAGAACCTCCCACCCCTTCAAAAATATCACAAGTAATGCCACGAAGTGGTTTGTGCCACAAGGCTGTACTGTACCGTGAGCAAGGAGGAATCGAATGGGAAGTTGTATTTTCATGCAATCATGCTCAATGTACAAATGTTTACAATTTCCTTGATATTTATCTGTATTGAAGGCATAGAAACTGTCAATGGAGAGGAGAGGCCTTTTCCTTAAGCATTACAAAATGCAGCCAGAAAGAACATTTGAGAAATGCAGCTTCATATGTTTAGAATGAACAGTAAAATACTTCCAGATTCAGTTACTTGGAAAACTTTGTGCCTTGCAAGGTATATGATAAAGCAGCAAAACCCCAAAACAGTCAGGGTGCATCAGAGGTCCCCTTGAGACTTACATTTCTGTGTCTCTTGCATTCTCTGGAGTGGCTGGTCTTCAAGTGCTAATGGAGCTAAGCTCTATCAATATAAAGTAACAACAGAGTATGGAAAAAAAACCTTGAAAACATGAAAAGAGCAGAAACGGACACACAGGTATTTGCCTGCCTCTGCAGAGAGCCTGACGCAGGAGCTCAGAGAGGCGTGAACTGCCCCATTCATCAAAGTGGGGTAACTCCGATGCCAAGTGATGGTGATATACATGTCTAGATTTTTAACTATTTCACCGCTGATCAAAGTAAGCAAGAAAAGAGAGGGAGGATTGGAGATCTGCCTGGGGTGGCATCTCATTTTCGTGGTGAGAGTGGATGTCTTTAGGGAACTATTCACACTCCCATGGCCAATATCTGACCCTTGGGACTAAAAGACCAGATGCCACCAATCCCACAGAGCCCAGCTAGGCATTTATCTGTTGAAATCCTGGGAAGGTGGGTGGGCGCACACCAAGAACAGCGAGGGCCAAGTGGAGGGTAAAGAGTTACCTCCCTTGGTATGGATGCTGCTTCTCCCTCTGCAGGAGGCTGGGGGCAGACACAGGCAGACATCACTGTCTGAGTTCTATTCAGTGGATAATCTCAAGCTTTTCTTTGCAGCCATGTGAGGTAGAAACATTTATTTTTAAATGAAAGCTGAGATTGACATCATCACATGACTGGGATCCAGCCATGTGGCTATTGTGCCTCCATCTTAATCTGGCCATATCCAGTGGTGTAGCTGAACCTTACAGAGAGCCCAAAGGGGAACCCGGCAGAGCATGTGTGCTCATGTTCTTTACACCTGCACAATCTGCTATAAGCAGCATCTCATATAGGCAGAGCTTGGATTGTGGGCAGGACTTGGGACAGTACCACCACCTTTTTTCCAGTTCAATCCAATTCCAATTCAAACTCTGAGGGAGAACAAGGAAGGGGTGACAAAAGAATAAAGACTCTTTTCTCCCACCCTTCCCTGAAACAGAAAGTGGCACACGTTCCCTTTTTTCTGAAAGGGGGATGAAGGTGGAGAAGGGCAAGTTCTTCCAGTTACCCTGCCTAACTCTTGTTCCCCAACAAAATGCTTCACTATCTATCTAAGGTATTTCTATAGCCCTGATTCTCAGAGTATCTGAGCACCTCACAAAGCTTCTATGAAGCATGGAAGCCATATTATTCCCACTGTACAGATGGGAAACTGAGGCATCAAGAGGCCTTGTACAAGGTCACACAGGAAGTCTGTGGTAGAGCATAAAATTGAACCCAGCTCAAATCCTAGGCTAGTATTCTAACCACTGGAAAAAAACTACCTGTCTCCAATATGCCACTCCTTGTTCCAATGGCCAACATGCAGGTGAAGCAGACACATTGCTATCTGTAACCTTACCGCCAGAGATGGTCTATATTTGGCTGATTTTTTATTTGTTTGGGTTTTTTTATGTTTTTTTTTTAGGTTTTTCATAAAATGAAAAGTTCCATTTCAATTTTTTACCCTTTTCTCTACCTTTTTAAAAAAAACCCACTTTTCTCTCCCTTTTCCCATTGGAAAGGGCAATGAAAGTCAATGGCTTTTTAAGTCACACAGGTCTTTTTGAAAATGTTACCCATCCTAACTAGCAACTGTTTCTAGGCAGGTTGTGGATTCAAAGTGAGTTCAGCTGGATGACAGCAAAGACGCAGTGCAATTAAGTGGAATCACATTTGGGGAATAACTCACTCCCAATCTTTGCAGTCCCCAAAGGATTTGCATTCTCCTATTGGTTAGCAAAGCCTTCTTTTCACTGATTACCTGAACTGTCAGTCCTGAGTATTTCACGCCCTTCCCTCATAATTACATCACCAGGGGTGTATAAAATCTGACCAGGTGAGGAGTGAAGTAAAGCAGTGTCTGGAGTACTGAGAAAGGTCAGTGGGTTAGTCCTTCAATGAGTGGGACTTGTTGCTGAGGTTTTGTTTTAATTGTTTATATGGTTCCTTGGTCATGGCTTTGTACTTCTGTGACTAAGACATGTTTGTATGTGTAAATGTCTGTAGTAAGAAGCTGTGGGCAGGGGTTGGGAAGTTGGGTCTGGGAAACTTAATACTCCCTGGCCTTAAGTCTCTTAGCTGATGAGACAGGATCCCATTCTCTTTCCTTTCCTGTCCCCTGTAGTTAAAACTATTAAATGGCCTTTAGTAGTAGTGACACCTACTGCCTTTAATAGACTCTCCAAAAAAACCAAGGACTTTCAAACACTCTATGCCATGAGAAGGAATCCTGCTTGCTTTTTCCTTAGCTGTAGCAGAACTGAAATATTTCCTGCTTTTAAAAAAGCAGTGACAATGTATTTAGCTCACTAGTCTTCTAAATATTCATAATCTGATGAGGGCCCTGCCATTTCTTCTACTCCCGCTTTGGAGTAGAACACCACTCTTGTCTTTAGGGTGCTGTAACTCTTCCTTAAGAAACACAACTTGTAACTTCAGGCCTTTCTTCTTGCCCTTTTCAGGTATCTGATTCTACCATGGCTTCTAATGGAAAAGACACAACTATGGCATCCCCAGAGCATGGGGAGGAAGAGCAACAGGTAAATCCCTCTTAAGCATTGCTGGTTCAACATGTGAATATGAAAGATGGCTGGCTGTTATCTGGTAGCAGGCTTCACATATGCACATCTCGGTGTCTAGAGATTTGTGCAGTTGCTCTTCCAGAGGCTGCAAAATAGCCTGGTTTATGAGATTTAAGAATTCTTCTTGCCTTAGTAAACCTTGTGATCCAGTTTCAGTACTAACTTCAAAAGCAGCTGTTGGGCCTCTTCAGATTTTTGACCATTAAGCAATCCTTTGATTGGGGCCAACACATCAAGGGTGTAACCACTTGAAAAAGTAAAGGTTCAGCCCCAGTGTAGAACATTGCCTCCCTGACTCACTGTTCTGTCCCTTGTCTCACTAGAATGTCTTGAAGAGGGTGGCCAGTCTACCTTTAGTCAACTCTGCCTATGATCTGGCTGCCACTGCCTATGCTTCCACCAAGGAGAGCCATCCCTATGTGAGGTCCATCTGTGACATGGCAGAGAAGGGAGTGACCTCTATAACCAATGCTGCAGTTAGCAGTGTACAGCCAGTTGTAACTAAACTTGAACCTGAGGGTGAGTAAAGCATCTATGCAGACCTTTCTATTTATATGGTACAGTTTTTCAAAAGTAGGCTCTTAACACCCTGTCGGGAAGCTTCCATCTCTAAAACTCAGGTCCATGAAAATCAGTACTCCTTCAGTACTGGAGGAGAAGCTGGCAGTGGGGGTGGTGGTCCAATATAGGAATAATACAGTAGCCCATGCATGTAAGCTAACATCTGCTAGAGGCTAACAAAGGGCTTTGCTTACACTAATTAGTATTGCTGAGCCTGCCCTCACCTTCAGTGTAGCCAGGAGGTGAGATTAGTGCTAAGCTCTTTCCCTTTAAGAAGCAACACCCTTTGAAAGGTACCTAACTGCAAAATGACATCTCCTCATTCTGTAACTAGAGCGGCTCAAAATCTAGGCTGTCACCAATAGAAGTTGGTCCAACAAAATATTACCTCACTACCTTGTCTAATATCTCTAGACCAACATGGCTACAACAACACTGCAAACCAATTACAACTGCTAAACTTTTCTTAACTACCTTCTTATCAAGCATTAGCTCCACAGCAATGGCTGTTCCCTGACTTGCTTCCTTCATGAGAACAGTTAGTTGGACTTATTGCAGCCAAGGCATTGCAAAAACTTCTTGGTGCCTTCCAGAGGGATGTTAAACGTTTGATCAAAAAGCTTCAGAGCTGTAAGACTATGGAGTGAGATCATTGCACTTTATTCAGAACATAAAAACCCCTCACTTGGTGAGGGAGCCTGGAAAGTAATGCCTAGACTGCTTGGGTAAGAGAATTCTGCAGTATGTATAGATGGGATGAGAAAGTGTTCAGATGCTAGTCATAACTATCTTAATTCAGTTGCCCAATTAGTATGCATGGGAGGAAGCATGGAACTATGAACTATTGAAGGGGACACTAATTTTTCATGGAAAATCTTTACAAAAGAGTTCATCTCTTTTGGGGAGAGGGAGGGAACCACCTTACATGGGGAAGGAAGGGGGAAATGTGCAGCCCCTACAACCCAGAACAATTGCTGCCTGTCCATATTGGAGAACTGAAGCTCTCATTACAGATGTGAGCCAGAGTCTGTAAATATTACAATAGCAAAACTGACCAATTAAGAAACTGAACTCTAGTTTTTTCTATAGGGACAACAGAGGGTGTTTCTGAAGTACCTGACAAAGTGGAGGAGAATCTACCAATCCTTCAACAGACTGCTGATGAGGTAACTTTCACCACCCTCTCACTAGACAAAACATCATGCCTTTCTGAAAGGGATGCCAATAATGGGATGCTTCCTCCAGCAGAGGTACACTCCATACTAAAAGTGGTCAAGAGGCAGGAGCTAGGGTCTAAATATAACTCTGGTCTGATGCTTAACAGCAAGATGCAGTTCTTCCCCTGAAGATTTGACCTATGGGGTAGAGCAGGTGGTAATCCCCTCCCCCAACCTCAATCTCTGGGTAAATGTGGTGGTATGGCCCTGAATTACTGTACAATACCTTGCTTGATCACTCTTCTCTAGGCTACATCTGAAACACAGGAGTTGGCCTCTTCCAGACTGACAGATGTCAAGGAGACCATGATCAGAATGGTAGATATGACCAAAGAGGCTGTGCAGGACAGTATGAAGACCACCAAATCAGTGGTCACTGACAGCATGAGCACAGTTGTGGAATCAAGAATGGGCCAACTGGCCATAAGTGGAATGGAAGCAGTGCTGGAGAAATCTGAAGAGCTCTTGGATCACTATCTTCCCATGACAGATGCTGAACTAGGTCAGAACACATGAATGACAGGTCTACTATCTTTAAAAGTTTAGGGGAATCCTCCCTTTAGGCCAAACTTCTCTCAAGGCTTCTCAATCTTATCTGTTGCCAAATGCAGGCTCATTCTACAGCCTTTTCATAGCTGAGACTGAGGGTTAAGATTTTAGTTGGTAGGCATGTAAAATGATTTGAGCAAGAAGTGGGGACAGGGTGGTACTAGAAGGAATGATGGGCATGACGATTCATTAGAAGCCAGTCATTATCAAAATATACAAAATCTTAGTAATGCTGTGTGGCATGTGGGTTTTTGTTTTAAGGCTGAAGCTACCTCTGTGGTACTTGATAGGTGCTAAGACAAATGCTTGTTACAAGGCTGCTTAAGATTTAGCAGATCAGTATGGCTTGTACTCCTTTACCAGTCTCTTAACCTGAGGGTGAACAACCTGAACTCTCTTCCCTGTAGCTGAACTGGCTGAATCTGTGGAAGGGGCTGAAGTGGTTGTGCTGAAGACACAAGAGCATCGGAGTTACTTCGTGCGTTTAGGTTCCCTGTCAACCAAACTTCGCCAGCGTGCCTACCACTATTCCCTAAACAAGATGAGACATACTAGTCAAAGCATCAGAGAGGCTCTTTCCCAGCTTCATCAAACCATGGGACTGGTAGGAACTCAACTATCTCTCAAAACTGATGCCCTTCAGGGTGGGGAACAGTCTAACCACACCTGTGTAGAATGTGATACAATGAGGCTTAGACCTTATTCATAGTTGTGTTATGTAACTAGACCCTTCTCCTCTTGATGCATTGAGCATACCACACTGTGGGGTGAAGGCATGTCAAACAGTGGAACTAAATAATTGATGTGCAAATGTCTCATCTCTTAATATGCTTAATCCATTTCTAGATTGAATACCTTAAGCAAGGTGTCTCTCTCCAAGAAGTCCAGGAGCAGTTCCATCACATATGGCTGAGCTGGAATAAGGAGCAGCCAAAAAGCAGTGAAATGAAGGATTTGGCAAAACCAGAGGTATGTACATTTGGGTGTGTGCATGGAGGGGCGGGGGTGGTGTCACTTCTGGTCTGAAGTTAGCCACCCTGCAAGGCCAAGAATAATTGCATCTTTGGATAAGTAGCTCAAACTCAGGTGACTTTAGTTTTATTATAAAAATTGTTCCCTTTTTTGAGCATAATGAGTGGTGTCCTTTCTTAGACATCCCTAAAGTGATGTCATACCAGCAAGGTCTGTGCCCAAGAAGCATAGCTGCTTTAGATTCATGCTTACTACTTTTTAAACCTCTGCCCAGCCTGAACTGATTGTAGATCATGGGTTTGGAGCCAGTGACATGCCTGTTAGCTCTATTCTGATCTAAGCCAAGTTAAGCCATTTTACGTGGCTTATTGCCTCTGTTAGCCTCCGTTGTCACAAGTGGCTTCTCTTAGAGGCCAAGTTGTGCCTTCCCTTTCTTGATCCTGAAAGATCATGGCACACCCATTGCAGACCTTGTTGGTGCCCATGGTCTTTCCATCAGACTGCTGTGATTGCAGCATAACTTGCTGCCTAACAGCATCACCTGAGGCAGTCACAAGTTTGATCCTTATTGTGTTTTGAACATTAGAATTAAGCTTCTATTTCTCCAACAGATGGAGTCTGAGACTTTGGCTATGTCCCGCAGCATTATCCAGCAGCTGCAGGATGCCTGCCAGATGCTAGTATCCAGCATTCAAGGTCTCCCCACCAACTTTCAGGATAAGGTGAAACAGGTGTATCGCAACATCGAAGAGCTTCATGCATCCTTCTCCACTGCCCATTCCTTCCAGGATCTCTCCAGCAGCCTCCTAACCCAGAGCCAGGAGATGGTGACCAAGGCCCAGGAATATGTAGATGAGCTGATGGCATACGTGATGGAGAATACTCCTCTGTCTTGGGTTGTGGGACCATTCATCCCATCTGGTAAGGTGTCTGCAGACTCCCTTGATCCACAAAACCAAGAAAATGAGGCTGAGGAAGCCTCCAAGTCTAAGGAGGATCTGTGACCTGGAGGACCTGAAACTTCAACTTCTAAGGAAGAAGGCAAATTCATTTTGTCTGACTTCGTGTGTACTTTCATACTTCAGGAAAGACACCAGTGGCTAGTACTAGTATGCACTGTGCCTAAATCTCTACTAATTTCTGGAGGTGTTGTGTGACTGCTATAATGTAGATCATGTCTCAGCTCAGATACTACTTGTTTGTGCTATCACTGTCTTCAAAATAAAATGTCATTGCATTTGAATGCAGGTCTAATCTGCTCTTTCTAAGAGGTGATTTCCTGGTCTATAGTAGACATAGCATGACTAATTGCAGGCGCATATATGTAGCCTTGTTTGCCATAGCAGCAACCACTGGCATTACTGTCTACACACTTAAAAGCCTGGGAAGCTTACCCTATATACCATAGAACCAAGCCTTAATTTCTAAATTCTAAATTGACTACTCGCCTCTAAACATGCTTTAGTTTCTGGTTGAACTTGGAACAGAGACATTACTTTTGTTGCTCTCCTGGCTGTGGTAGATTTGCACTTGGGATTTCAGGCAGCCACTTCTGAAAAGCAAACAGTGCAGTTGCTTAAAATTCCTACCACTGTCTAGCCAACCTGGGCTAGACACTACCTGGGTTGCTCAGTCCTGGCCCCTGCCCCAGAAGAGAACAGGCCTGGGATTCCTTTGCCCATCTCAAAATAGGGCTGTCCCTAGAGGGGTTCTAGGGCATAAATTTCAGTCTATAAAATATTGGTTATTCTGGTGGGTGGATGTGCTAGTGTGTATGTAATCTCAACCACCTATAACATCACTGAGTCTGTATCAAGGCTGTATATTTCCACACTTCACAGCTGGAAATGTGAAAGGTGGTAGATGCAATCTTCACCCTTAGGAAAGCAGGCTCTTTAAATCCACATCATAGAGTGACAAGTATGTCTAGTTTTCTGTGGGTACAGGCTGTCTGGTACCTTAAAGGCAACATTTATTTGGGCATAAGCTTTTGTGGGTGAAGGACCATTTCAGATGCATCCTCAACCCTTTTTGTCAAAGGGTGAGTCAGCTTTTCCCACAGCCTCAGACTACCTGCCAAATAAAAAGGCATCAATCACTTGCTTCTTATTTTCCATACAGTAAAATAAGAGCTTTTGAATTTCAAAAGAAGATGGTACAGTGCTCATAATACAGAGGATATGGGTTCTGTTTAGGGTACCACATACCCTAGGAAAGCAAAAACATTAGGGCCCTTGTGCTTAAAGGTGTTTAGGCATTGCTCCACGCTGCATTGCAGGACCTCCCTGAGACAGTGCTGATATCACTTGTGATATCAGCACTAACTTTCATTTACAAGTTTCATTTTCAGTGAATGACATTGCTATCACATGAGTCTTGCAGAGCAGTGTTTTTAAAAACAAAAGTGGGCTGCTCTGAACTAAGTGCTTTAATCTGAAACACAGGCCAAGCTTGAGTGTTAGCTTATTAACCTAGTATTAGTAACTTATTAACCTGGTATTCCTAGCCCTGCTACTCCCTAAGGCATTTCTATGCTTTGTGCCTCTGTAAAAGGGCCACTTCTATAATGGGGATAGTGTCTTTGGAATCATGCAGTAGTTTGAAATGTTTCTATTCAGTAACTAGCACAAGGGGGCCCAGTTGCAGCAGGGTAGCACACAAGCCTCAACTGCAACTATTACAGCTGTGATCATCCTAATTTGCAGAAGTGCTAAAGTTTGCACAATGTAGCTGTACCCAAAGTCAATGGGAGAGAAGCTGTTCCAGAGGCATTTTTCTAAGCCCACTCCTTCTACAGAAGGAAAACTGATCTAGTGGTTCGGGAATACCTACCTTCTATAAAAGCCACTGTGAAGGCCTTGCCTACACTAGAAAGGGAGCTGCAGCTTATTCCAGCAAAAGTTTGTTGCCAGTATCATTTATGACTTCAGCAAATGAAATAAGTAAGGCTGTCAATGGCAGTTAACTCACACAATTAACTGAACTAAATCATGATTAACAGTGCAATTAAGCACATTTTTAAACAATAGAATACCAATTAAATATTTTTGATGTCCTACATTTTCAAATAGATTTCTATTACAATACAAACTGTACAGTGCTCACTTTACATATAATTTTTTACAAATAGTGGACTGTAAAAAGATAAATAGTATTTTTCAATTCACCCACAAGTACTGTGCTACAATCTCTATCAGGAAAGTGCAATGTAGACTTTTTTTGGGGGGCGGGGGGGTTACATAACTGTTCTCAAAAACAAAATGTAAAACTTTAGAGCCTACATGTGCACTTGGTCCTACTTCTTATTCTGCCAATTGGTAAGACAGACAAGTTTGTTTACACTTACAGGATATGCTGCTGCCTGCTACTTATTTACAATGTCACCTGAAAGTGAGAACAGGTGTTCACATGGCATTTTTGTAGCTGGTGTTGCAAGGTATTTTTGTTCCAGATATGCTAAACATTCATATGCACCTTCATGCTTCAGCCACCATTGCAGAGGATATGCTTTCATGCTGATGATGGTTGTTAAAAAATAATGCATTAGTTAAATTTGTGACTGAACTCCTTGGGGGAGGACTATATCTTCAGCTCTGTTTTATCCACATTCTGCCATATATTTCATGATGTTAGCAGTCTTAGATGATGACCCAGCACGTTTGTTTTAAGAACACTTTCACTGCAGATTTGACAAAATGCAAAGAAGGTACCAATGTGAGATTTCTAAAACTAGCTACAGCACTTGACCCCAAGGTTTAAGATTCAGAAGTGCCTTCCAAAATCTTAGAGGGATGAGGTGGGGTGCACGCTTTCAGAAATCTTATAAGAGCAACACTCAAATGCGGAAACTACAGAACCCAAACCACCAAAAAGGAAAATCAACCTTCTGCTGGTGGCATCTGACTAGGATGATGAAAATGAACATGCATTCATCCACTCTGCTTTGGATAGTTATTGAGCAGAACCTGTCATCAGCATGGATGCATGTCCTATGGAAGATGAAGGGACATATTAATTTAAGTGCATCTGGGACATAAATAGCTTGCAATGCCAGCTACAATAGTGCCATGCAAATGCCCACTCTCACTTTTAGGTGACAAGAAGCAGCCAGCATTATCTCCCGCAAATTGTATCCAAGTTTGTTTGTCTGAGCGATTGGCTGAAGTAGGACTGAGCGGACTTGTAGGACAAAGTTTTACATTGTTTTATTTTCAATGCAGTTATTTTTTGTACATAATTCTACATTTGTAAGTTCAATTGTCATGATAAAGAGATTGCACTACAGTACTTGTATGAGGTGAATTGAAAAATACTATTTTTGTTCTTTACAGTGCAAATATTTGTAATAAAAATATAGTGAGTACTATACACTTTGTATTCTCTGTTGTAATTGAAATCAATATATTTGAAAATGTAGAAAACATCAAAAAATATTTAAATAAATTGTATTCCATTATTGTTTAACACAATTGCTATAATTTTTTTTAATCACACAATTAATCGTGATTCATTTTTTTTTAATCGCTTGACAGCCCTAGAAGTAAGCTATATTTGCAAAGGGCTTTCTTCCCTAGTATATATGCATCTATACAGGGTGCATTTGAGGGTAAAGCATTCCTAATTGACAGTTATGCCAGCAAAAGGCAGACTAGACAAGATATTTATTAACCTTGCAGAATTCCTTATGTATACATAAATGACCTTTAATAACTCCTTAACTATTATCCCAAGATACCTACCTCTCTCTTTCCTGAAAAGTTACCAGTTCTTCCCCCAACCTTCTATGAGAGAAGGAAGGAGAAAAAAATAACTAGAAAAAGTTTGAGTTTAGGTTGGACCCATGTAACCTAATGCATATTAGTTAAGTGATCTAAACTCAGCTATTTTCCTAGGGCAGACCCAGGACAATATCTTTAACATATTAGCTGGTCAATTTCTAGCCTAGGCTCCTGTATCTATATTAAGAAAAAAAGGTTGGCTTTAGCTACCATGGTGTAGCTAAGTCTGAAGTAAATTCAAAACTTTCCCTAGTTAAGGCAAACCCTACAGAGTGTTTCACAGTTTCAGCCAAGATGTTTGGGAATTATGATAAACCAAATCAAAAAGGTAAATTTTCAAGAAGTGAAAACATCTCTTGTTATATGCAGAGCTCCTAAATACCATCTCCAGTTTGCCTCAAACTTTTCAGACAAATTCAGCCCTGGCATAAGAAAAATGTCATAGAGCTTGGTTTGTTTCTGGTAAATTTAGGGTTAAGACTTTGTGCAACAGAGAACAAATATTTGCAGGACATGGGTCTTAGGCAAAAAGGTGCAAAACAGGCTGATTATGGAAGGACAGCATCTCTAGCTATTAAACTGCATGAACACTACTACAAATAATTAGTATAATTACAATATAGTATTCTAAAACTTGTGAGAGACTTTAAATGATCCATACCAATCAGCTGGGAAACCACACACCACTCCTCCTTTAGTGTCTAGTCTTTGTTAGCAAGGAAAAAACAGCTTCTTCTAATTAGCAATAGTTGCTAGTCAGGGTGTGGCATCCTAGAAGAGTCCAGTTGAATGAAAGAATAGTGCCAGTCAAAGAAATAGATAGGCTACCTCATACATTATTTTAATTAACTATCTTTCTCTTTCAGGTCTCCAAGATTTTGGAGTAACTTTTTGTGGTGAGACTGACTTTGGGGGTTGGTAAGTATGTTTCTCTTTTCCCTTTCTCCCCCCCCACCCTATCCCTGTGTTAGTTTTCTTTAGAGATAGCATTTTATATCAAATATTTTGATCTCCTCCTAATCTAAAGTACAGTACTCACTGTTTATTTTAGGCAATACAGTTTCACATTTCTCATATTTCTATATTCCATAATTAAAGGGGTTATGATGTTTGAGTTTTCATAACAAGAAATTGTTGAATTTCTTCCATTTTAGTATATATCTGTGTTCTGGGGTGCTTCTTATATTATTGTTCTTGGCGGGGTCAGTTGTAAGTTAACTTTCTCTCTGAATGTTGTGTGAAATCTTTGTCTTGCTACAGGTCTGAAGTGAAATGGGAAGATCTAAAACTAGCTCAGATTACAGCTATTGCTAATATCAAAAGATACAGGAGAAAAATGGTTATTGCCATGTGTTGCTTTGCTATTTTTATGTCTACTGTAATTGTATTCGGACTGCCTGGGTGTGGCCTCTAACTACGTGGCTTGAACAGGGAGTTGAAATGAAGGTGGATTTTATTGGTTTGTCTGTCTGTCCACTAATCCCAATCCTGGACTCTATCAAGCCTGCCTCACAACCTTTAATAGCTGGTTGTTGTTTCTTGTGTATTTAAAAAACACATTCGGATATCATGTATCTCCCCTTTTTATTCTTTTGTCTGCTTTAGATCCTAGTTGTAGTAGCTTCTTGTAAGAAGGGTACAGTTGGGACTTACTTTCTATCACTGCATTTCATAGAAAGTATGTAATGTTCTTGTGCTGCAGTGTTTTGTTTGTGTGGTGCTGGGTTACTGTTTACTCTGCCATTTGGACCTACAATAATTTTTCTTGCTTTTCAGTTTCATCTGACTAGAACACATCTTCAAAAGCCAAATAAGAAATCAAAGCAGGTAGGTGCCTTCAGTAGAAATTTAGGCTTCTGCAAGTAAATTACTGATCTTAACTCTTGGGTGTTAGCCACCCTTTGATTGTTGTACTCAGTATCATTACTCTCTAGAAACCAGTCACATTATACAGTCCTTGTTGTTGCTGTAGTGGCTTCAGAAAAATCTAGAGCTGGTCAGAGAATGACAGTTCAGTCTCACGAAAACTTTTGAGGTTTCAGTATTTGTTTTTGTCCTACATTAGAATGAAAACAAAACTTTTTGGAATGCTTTTGCAAAATAGAATTGTGTTAAAAATGTGTCTTACGATCAGAAAGCTCTTTTTTTTCCCCTCTCTCTCTCTCTCCCTGGTCAGAAGTGACCAGGGAGCCCTGGATATGAGGCCTTCCCATCAGAAACTTTGTTGAAACTGCTAAGTTTCTGTGGAATGTTCTGGCTTTGACTAAATAGCATATTGAGGTGAAATTACAGTTAGTTGAAAATGTTCCCATCAGCTCTAGGAAAAAACATGAAAGGCTGGTAATTGTAGATGTTGAAGCACAATGCTACTCCCAGATGTTATTACGACTCAGTCAACCACATTTTATTAATGGTAATAGTCATTTTTGATGAGGGGCAGTTCCTGGAAGAGCTATGTGTCCAATCTGAGCTGAATGACCCTCTAGCTTTCATAGTGGAAGATCCTAACTATTAAGGGAACCTGGAAAGAGAACTGGGGAGAGGGAATGATCTTATGCCCCCCTCTTTTTTTCTGCTTTATAATACATGGAAACAACATGAAAGGACCTTTTTTTTTTTTGGATCTCTCCAAAAGCATCATCTTGGTTGGCGATCTTTTGAAATTTTAACCCTTCTCTCATTGAGATTCTAATTTTCACACAGAGACAGTAAACTGGACAGCTGAGGGAAAGAGATGTTTAGTCATACTATTAACCTTTCTTAACACCTTTCTGAGTCTGACACATCATACAAGTTGTGGGAAAAGATAGTTATTTTAAAAGATTTAATTCTCCCAATTCAAGGAAGATGTGGAAGTGCACAAGGCCCATTTTCTAAGCACCCCTCTCCTCCTAAGTACTCCAGAAAACCTAGGGAAATTTAGTCTAATATTTCTAAGATTAAAAACATGCAGAATTACTCTTCTGCCTCCTCCCCTGCAGTGATACTGGGGAGATACAGGCAAGAAGAATAACAAAGCTGTTTAAGCCTTCTTTGGAAACATGATAAGGAAGCAAAAAGGCACACTCAATTTTTAATAAATGCCTCTTGCAAGTCACATCAAACTAGCAATATAAGTACTCTTACCTTGGCTACTAGACCTCATAGCTAAATAGATCCCTGCAGTGGATACCTAGACTCCTGAAGTAACTTGATTTAATTTGAGTCTTCAGCCCACAGAGACTTCTATTGTCAATATCCACAACAGCTCCAGAGGGACTGATTTCCTGGAAACATAGGTGATTCAATCTCCACAGTGACCGTCCTTCCTCCAAGTCAATGACATGATGCTTCTTTTTGTAGGATGTATTCAGCAAGGTCCTCGGTCAGCTCTTAGTCCATGCTGACCATAGCCTGGGTTCCATGCTTCCACCTCTGAAAAAGAGCACCACTGAAACATCACATTTGCCCATGATTCTGCCATCAGTGATATACCCCCAGTTATGACTACACTTGAACCTCAAGGTGAGTAAATCATGGGATGAAGTTGGATTTCTGTACTTTATTTCAGAGGTGACATGCAACTAGAATGTACTGCTTTCTATGTGGAAAACTGACTGTTGTATGACCTTAGGCAAGTTACTTCACATCTCTGTCTTGCTTCCCTCCCCACCCTCCTATAAAATGGAGGCAATGATATGTGAATTCCTTTGTAAATTAGTTTGAGATTTACAGATGAATAGCACTGTGAGCTTACCTTCCCTCACACTCTAGTCAGAACAGAGCTTTAAAGTTGCAGTTATAACTCCTGAGATCACAGCAGGATTTGCAAGTGTGGGATGGAAGAGAAAGTGGATTGAGTGTCATCTAGAGTTTCATGAACTGGATATTGTAATATTTGGCGCAGATGGGAAGGGGGCTGGAGGTACATTTTAGAAGAATGGATAAAAATGTGTTGCTTGCAACATGACTTCATGGAAATGTCTGCAGAGCAAAAGTGTCAACATGTTGCTCTTCCTCATTTTGTCTGATGCAATTGTAATATGGCCTTGAAAAGAGCCTATCAGAAATTATGATAAGGCTGATATTGTAGGGTCCTGTGACTCAAACATCTCAATAATTTGTTTATGGTGGGTTTTTGTGTCTGTGTTTGGTTTCAAGTCCAATTGAAACACAGTTTAAGGAAATCAAATTCACAGGAATAGGTGGGGTTTTTTTTCTGAAATTAAAAATGAGGCAGAAATAAAGGCACAATGCAGGGAAGAGGCACACAGAGAGAAAGTGTAAGTGAAAAACTGTAACCAGCTAATTACTCGTGAATCTTTGACCACCATCCCTCCTCTCTGCTCACTATTTCACCTAGTCTTCTGAGACTTGTTTGAACATTCCAAACTTAGGGGTGGTTGATGAGTTTTAAAACAAGAAAAGGAAAAAAGAAAAATTGCTTGCCACTAAAACATTTCCTCTTTCTCTAACTTCCAAAAATGTGGAGCTTCTGTCTCCCAAAATTACTCTGTCTGAGGCCATATTCACCTCGCTATGTCCATCCTTAAAAGTCAGATCTCTCAGCCCTCTAGGATGAGAATTTTAGAGAATTTAAAAGAGGCGATTCCCAGCTGTTAATAGGGAAGGCACTTTGCTTCTAGCCCTGGAAAGTCTTGATGACTGAAGGTATAAAGGATCTGGAGAGGCACTTCTATGTAGAGAGTTATTTGAAGTCACTTTTTGGACTTGTTGAGACAGAGGCTTTGTGTGTGGCAAGCCAGGTGTAAATCTCGAACACACTAACTGGCTGTGTGGACCCTGCTTTGGTGCAGTAAAATGTACCTAGTATGCAATGACAATACTACTCTTTGAAAGAGGAGCAGATCAGTGTGCACTGGAAAACATTTAGTACACGGCAGCAAGGTCCATATGGCCAGTTAGTGTGCAGCACTCTAATGTGCTGTAGATTTACATCCTGGTTTGCCATGCGTTCATTCTCTTTGAAGGAACTATAAAGGATTTGCCTTGAGAGCCCTGTATCATAAAACTGTATTCCCAGTCCATCCTCACAATTCCCCTTGATTACAGCTGGAGTTGTGGGTGCCCAGCATTTATGAAAAATCAGGCACGTGGTAATGAAGGCACCTACCGTGAGAGAGAGAGAGAGAGAGAGAGAGAGTGGCCCCTGTAATTCTTTTAAAAACATTTACATTCCCTCACACACTTTCTGTAACTCAGGGTAATGTTCCCACCTCCTGGGGAGACCCTTCACATCACACCATGTAGTATGTGTAGGGACTGACTCCTTTTTTTTTTATATAGTGATTTTTATTACATCTTAATTTTCAAAAACACCTTGTACCAACTGTCATGGTTCTTGAGGTAATTGCACCTCTGATCCCTTCATGATCTCCTTGAAGGCACCCTATATAGGTTTCAGACCTCCAGCCATTGTCTTTCTTGGGGGGGAGTCCCATGACACTCTCCCTCTAGACTGGGGATTTAAGCTGCAATTCTTTCTGCCCTTTGGTTTGGTTTTATATCCAATTGAAATACAGTTTAAAGAAATTGAATTCATGGGAATAGCAAGCCTCACTTCGGTTCAACACCTGCAGCCTTGTTCTCTCACGGGCCATGACAGGGTTAACCAGTGACCATCCAGCCTTCACAAAGCAAGGTATTTGTTCATAATAAAAGCATTACAGAGAAGACTTCTTAAACAGTGAACAGTTTACATGTCAAGTTTGGCTTATCAGGCAGCCATCCATCTTCCACATGGATCGGAACAAAGTACTTCAGATCCTTTCCATAGGGTCTATCTCTCTTGTGGTTGCTGTGTGAGTTCATGGGTAAATCGGAGTGACCCACTCTTCCTAAATCAGGGTGGTTGCTTTGTACAGATTTTTGATTCCTTGTTTGCCAGGCTTCTTCAACCAGGTCATACCATACAACTAAGCAGTTTCCCCCAAGAGAGGTGAGGCTTACCGGCTTGGTCATTTGTATTAATTATCTCTTAGTGACTTTACTTCCTGCAGGAAAGTCCAGTAACTACTCCCTAGTTCAGACCGATACAAATATCACTTTTTAAATTGATACAGTGCTCTCTGAACATTCCATGATTCTATTGCTCAGTTCATAGGTTGACAACTCCTGATAGTTCATTCATGTTTATGTGGTGACTTCCCCTGGCACTGCATTGCTTGTCCTGTTCAAGAAAGAAATTAACTCCATTGCAACCAGAGAGTAACACAACAAATTGAGAAGGGACCGAGTCACATTTTTAATGGAAAAAAAAAGTATCCCAGTTCCATACACCCACCTCATGCTCTTAGTATATTGTATGCATTAAAGATGCGTATCTGTTAGAACTTCTCTTTACACTTTCAGCTAGTACCTCTACTTCCAATAGACCCAGGTGAAATGGAATGTCTTAATATGGCTTCTGAAGGGATATTGCTGTGGTGTATTCTTGGTTCAGAGCGAGAAGCATGGTTAGGTCTTGGCACCGTCAGCATCTTGGAATGCTGTTTTGGAAGAATAATCATTCTTGTGTGTTAGGTCAGAGCCATGAAAGCGACGGGGAGAAAGCTGGACCATCACAGACCAGCAGCAATGCACATGCTAGTAAACCTGGGCTTTCAGTGGCAGCTCATGCTTTGTCCAGCCATCCTGAGAGTGGGAGCAACAAAGTGAATATTAAACATAGCAGCCAGGATGATGAAATCTCAATCCTGGATTTCTCTGACCTTAAAGGGGAGCATGAAGGAAGTATAATTCCTGTATTTGGCCTGGAGGACAGAGAGAAACCAGAAGATACTGCTTGTAACAGGTTTGCTGCAGGACCAAGTCATTGTGATGTACCTACTGGGAAGAGCAACCTCAAAGAAGGAGATGACCCCCCAGCAGCGGCACC
Source organism: Mauremys mutica (assembly GCF_020497125.1). NCBI lineage: Eukaryota > Metazoa > Chordata > Testudines > Geoemydidae > Mauremys > Mauremys mutica. The sequence goes on from NW_025422816.1 coordinate 181,226, forward strand.
AGGGGGGCAGGCTTCTCCAAGCCATCAAGCTCAGGAGGAGACGACAAAACTTCAGTTTACAGAAAGTGAGAGGGTCACATCTGCAACAAGTAAGAGAGTACTGGAGTTCTTAGAAACCAGCTATCGGGAAGACTCTGAGGCCATACAGAGCATGGAAACACAACTGAGGGGTATGGGGGTAGCCTCAGCTATCATCCATAAACAGCTGGAAGCAATAGTTAATCTCCTCAGCCAGCCTCCAAGGCCTGTCCCTGCACAGCCAGATAGCTCCTTCTCTGCCACACCCTGTGTAGAAAAGGTAGATGCTTCTACATACACTGGTGACAACTGCATGTGATCCAGAGAGTTAGTTGCTCTTTGGAGTCATAAGAGATGGCTCCTGCCTGGTGTAGCTCTCACTTGCAGAGAGCGGCAATGGAACAAGCCTTGTTATCTTTCACCATGGCTAGGGAGGGAAGAAGAGAGCATGTGGGGCTTAATCTACATATGGTATCTTGTATCTCTTATTATGCTCTACATGTTTTATTGGTCAAGATTTTAAAGAATAACAATCCTATGGGATAGTACTAAATAACGCACGAGGGAAAGCAGCCATATGAGGCATTGTTTGACTAGGATTTTAGAATCTCCACCTGTTCTCTCTCTATTTGATACAAAATGTGATTTCTGGAGATTTTTGAAAATGTATCCTAACAATTAAACTTTGCTATTTATATGAGGCTGTGCATGTGGCTGGTTCAGTTATTCTCAAGTTCTCTTTGGATAAGTCTGTGCCAGGTTGATTTGTCATCTTGGTCTGATGACTATAGGTCATTTTTCCTCTTGGATTTATGGTTTCACTGTGATTTATCAGCAAGAGAGGATGATCCACCATTTGCAGTAACTGTACACGATATGTCAATGGTACCTTTCTCCTGATTGCATGTTAGGTGCCCGAATCTCCATTTTCATAGAGGGAAATGCACTTTCTGAATCTTGCTTGACCACAGAAGGTACTCTGCCACTGTTAGCGGAAACCATTAGCCTTTCCTTTCTCAAAAGGAGTTGCTGCATTTTGTGAACTGTGAGCCAGTCAAGTGGCAGCTGCAGGAAGGGGCTCCTTTTGTACAATTTGGCTTGGACTGGATAGAGGAAGAGGGCCTAAGTTTATTATGGATGTGAAAAGTGTGTGTGTGTAAACAATATATTCATACCCTACTATTTGAGGCCATCAGGAGGTCCTGTACAGGAAGACTTTGGGGAGGGATCGGGGAAGAGGATGTGTTGAGTGGGAAAGGATTGTGTGAGGACAGAAGACTACATGTCTTGGGTGGGGAGACCCTCCATAGGTTTCAATAACCTTCATGAGCATCCTTCCTTTGTCACTGCATTTATGGTGCAGCTAATTTACAGCATGCTTGGCTGTGTTTTAGGCAGTGGCTTGCATACTGATTGATCTACCAGCATTTTGAAAAAAAAATCAATATTTGGCATTCACTGCCCTAAGTGGCATTGTGTATGCCTTGGTATGTGGCTGCACCTGAAATAAAACTTGCAGGCCAAAAAGAAACCAACTTCCTGCATTCAGCATTATATTGTTACACAGCTCCATTGCAGATCCAACCCTTCAAATATTCTTTTTAAATCCAGGAACCAATTGACATACCCATGGGAGCCAAAGGATTTGAAAACCAATAGCTTTCTGTAAAGCTATTTTACAATTTCACCATATTAGCCCAGTAAGTCATTAAAGAAAAATCTTTAACTGAGCTAATTTTTATCTTTTGTCATAACTACCAGCCTATACAATTTAAGGGCCTAATTGAGTTTTGACTGAAGTCAGGCTTCTGCCATTGACTTTAGTAAGAGAAAGGGAAGATATGAGAATTGAAGAGTGTAGCAACCAAATCTGGTCAAAATTCAGAATTTCCATTTTGTGGGAAAATTTGACACTACAAATCTTGTTCCCGATTGGTAATGAAAACACTTTTTAAATTTTCATTGTGGGAGTTTTTCAAAGAGAACTTAAAAAAAAAAAAAAGTACACCAAAATTTTCTAGATTATTTTTTTTCAATTTAAAAAAAAATTCCAAATCCATTGTTTCAAAAATTTTACAAATCTTTCTCAAGACTTTTTTTTTTTCTGAATACTCTTCAATTCTTCAAAATCCTTCCTGAATTGTGGACAGGAGAACTGAACAAGGAATTCCAGTGCTAGTTCTGCCAAGGCTAAACAGAGGTAATAACCTCTCTTCTACTTAAGATTCACCTGTTTATACATCCAAGGATTGCACTAGCCCTTTTGGCCACAGTGTCTCACTAGGATATAATGTTCTGCTGATTATCCATTATGCTCTCCTAGTCATTTTTACAGTTGGTGCTTACCACAATAGTTCCCTATCTTGGAAATATGATGTACATTCTTTGTTCTTAAATGTTATAGGTAAATAGTTATCAATTGGTCATGTCAAAATGGTAAGCTGGGTGCAAGCAAATAGTATCCAGGCAATCAAGATCACTCCGCATCAGTAACCCTCTTCATTATTTATGCTCCTCCAGTCTTTAGAATCTGCAAACTCTTGCAGTAATGACTTGGGGCTTTATTCAAAGGAATTTAGGGCATTGGAATGCTGAGCATTTGCAATGTTCAACTTTTAGAGGCCTACACAATCACAGGAACACCATTGCAATCTACAAAGAGGGGCACCAGAACAGGGTGGGCCAGGAGGTCATGGCCTCATCGCTTTTTACTGGCTGTAGGGGCGAGCAAGGGGTGAGGAGGTAAAGAGGAGTGAGTGGGTGATGGGGTCTCAGGGGAAGGGATGGAATGAGGGTGGGGGCTCAGAGGGAAGGGGCGGCATGGGGCGCGGGACTATAGTTCAGGTGCCAATACCCCCACACACTTTTAGGCTTTGTGGACAGGAGTAGCAGAAGCTTCCTAAGTTAAGCATCTAGGCTCCCTATGCAATGAAGGGGGAGAGCTAAGCACCTTAGAATTCAGTTCATAGGAGCCAGTGCATTAGGTGGGGAGCCACCTAAGTTAGTCAAATAGGAGATGCTGGTAACAGGGGTATGTGCCGTAAGCCACATCCCTCTGATAGAGAGAAATGCCTATCTCTGCTAGTGGTCCACGACTGAGTGCCCCTGTCCTGGAATCAGGTGCCTCAGATAGCTGAGTTGTTTCTAGTGATTGGAGCTGGGAGACTGGACGCTGTATGCTTTACCCCCAACTCTGCCAGCTGGGTGCCCTACTTGCCAGGCTCCAGAGTCATTCTCTCTCTCTCTCTGCCTCACTGACTCTAAGTATTTATCCACAGTAGAACAGCTTCAGCTAGTCACACTTGATACATCAATGGCATGACCAAGGACTAATTATTTGTCCTAATTTGCTGAAATTTCCCAGCCTCTCCTTATTTTTTTTCCCTTCCCACTGTACACTCAATAAAATTCCTACCACTCTTTCTAGCACAGGTACGCTACACACGATATAACAGGAGTGCCTGTCTGACTCATGTCTATAGAGAAACATTAATAAAGACTTCATATGGCTGTGTCTCATAAAACAAATGTTTCCAAGGCCAGCATTCGAGGAGCTCTCTTCTACAGATGATCATGTAACATTTCACGTTACTTTTATATTGTATGTATTATCAAAATGTGTTAACTACTTATGCTAAACAATTTGTTCCACCTTGTATTTAGCTGTGACACTGAGTACGTTTCCCAGAGCTGAAGCAGAGCTCTCTAGCTCGAAAGCTTGTTTCTCCCACCACCAAAAGCTGGTCCAATAAAAGATAGTACCTCACCCACCTTGTCTTTCAGTGGCACTTAGCCCCACAGTTCCACACTATAGTACTCTTGAACACCTTGTAAATCACTTGGATGCTCTAGCAAGGTTGCATGCTTCAGCACTCATGCACAGGAAATACCAAAGCAGAGGCTGCCCATTCAGTTCTAACCCTTGTGCCTAGCAGGCATTCGAAAACTATCACTTTGTATTGCATACTAAGTAATATAGCTCTTCCACAACCTCTGGTCTACCTGTCAAACACTCTTCCTATCACTCAGGTGTATGAAATATACACAGTAACCATTATTGTGTAACATTACAACAAACAAATGTAACATAACTCTTTGACTTGCAAATGCAATTGGCATATAGCTCTTTTCATAGTTTGCTTCCTTATGCTCCTCAATTGTACTTCAGAAGCAGCCATCAGATTTTAAAGCGGAAGAAATAAATTGTATGATATATGGGTAATGATTAAATACACAGGTAAGAAATCTAAAGATAAACTAGACATTTCTGTGAAAATAGTTAAAACATAAATGTACATGACCGGAAAAAGTTGCAACTCTGTCAGGTTTAGAGAGAGGAGGGATAAATGCTATGTGATCATGTATGTAAGGCTGTACCATACTGCATCCATGTAAAGAAGATGCAGTTAAATCTGTAAATGTGAGCTTAATTTTGTCATGGCCTGATTCTCAAGTGCACTCTTTACATTCTTATTGTGACTTTGCAAATATAGCCCATATTCTGTGCATTAATACACTGCCAACTCCAAGAAACCAAGCCTTCCAAAGAAAGCTGCACTTCAAGCTGAAAACCAAGACAAAACTCAGAGGGGTACCTGGAAGAGTTGAGCAGGGTGAAGGAGTGTCATCCTAGGGATAAGATAGGACACTGCACTATAATTCAGAGATCTGAATTGCTATTCCTAGTCCTGGCACTAACTCATTATGTGACTCAGGGCAAGTTATTCCAATGCTCTGTGCCTCCATTTCCCAGCTGTATAATAGGAATGATGACACTTATGAAGTACTTTGAGAGCTCTCGCTGTGCGTATGCTCAGTAACTAACACAATGGGGCTCAGTCTCATGTGCGGCCACTAGGTGCTACTGGGCTGTAAACTTCCCAGCAGGAGCACAATCGCTACAGGAGTTTGTACAATGTAACTCTGCTCCATAAAAATCCCACATGCCAAAAACTGTGCCAGATGCAACTCCTATACTTGGAGGAAATGATCTAGCTGTTCTTAAATTCCTAGTTTCTGTAATAATCAACAAGAAAATGTAGGAATCCCACAGAATTTCTCATGTATGCATGAATTGCCTTTAATAACTCCTCTGGCCATAAGAAAAAATAATCAGTTACCAATGATCCCCTCCACAACACACACGCCACTTTGCAAAAGAAGAGAGGAGAATAAATGTCGTGACTAGGTAAAGAGATTGAGTTTAGGGTTGGACCTACCTGACCTGACACATGCTGACCTAATCTTAATTTTAGATGGATGAGTTCAAGCCTAGTCTCCTGCATCTATACTAAAAATAAAGATTGGCTTGTATTAGGCAAGCCTAAACTAAATACAACCACTTTCCCTAGCGAAGGCAAATCCCATGGAGTGTTTTGGCCAAGATGTTTTGGAATTTGAGCCATGTCAAAAAGATACATTTTTAAGAAGTAAAATCATCTCCTCTTGGTATATGCAGAGCTCCCAAATACCTTCCCTAATTTGTCTCAAACATCTGAAAAAAACTCTACCCTGGCATAAGAGAAATGTCATACAACTCGGTTTATTTCTGGTAAATTTAGTTCAAAGACTTGTGCACATTCTTAACTCTTCACAAGGGAGGACCTTAATGAAGGACAAGTATTTGCAGGACCAGGGCCTTAGGCAATGGGTTTCAAAACAGACTGATTATGGAAGGCTAGCTTTAACCTTAACTAGGGTGAGACTAAGGTCTCTTGCTAATAAATTGCATTAGCACCCTCCTACAAATAATTAGTATGATTAAAATGTATTCTCTTTAGAACTTGTGAGAGACTAATGCCCCTTTTAAATAACCCAAAGCAAATCAGCTGGGAAGCCACGCAGTGCTGCTGCTTCAGTGTCTATTCCTTGTTAGCAAGAAAAACAACTTCTCCTAATTAGCAATGGTTGCTAGGCAGAGCGTGGCAGCCAGGGAGATTCCAAATGAATGGGAGGCTGCTGCTAATCCCAGAAAAAAATAGTTAATTAAAATAACATGGGATAAGTTAGCCTCTTCTTTCTCAGTCTGCTAAGCTACCCATTCTCCATTAAACTTAGCAGAGTGCTTCTTTCTTATTGTTTCACTGCTGGCATACTAGTATTATCACGTGTTTGTATAGACTGTGGGTATGTCTACACTATGAAATTAGGTCGATTTTATAGACGTCGATTTTTTTAGAAATCAGTTTTATACAGTTGATTGTGTGTGTTCCCACTAAGCACATTAAGTCAGAGGAGTGTGTCCACAGTACCGAGGCTAGCATCGCCTTTCGGAGTGTTGCACTGTGGGTAGCTATCCCACAGTTCCTGCAGTATCTGCCACCCATTGGAATTCTGGGTTGAGCTCCAAATGCCTGATGGGGTAAAAACATTGTCGCGGGTGGTTTTGGGTCAGCTCCTTCCCCCCACCCCGTGAAAGCAATGGCAAACAATAGTTTCTCACCTTTTTTCCTGGGTTACCCGTGCAGATGACATACCTCGGCAAGCATGGAGCCCACTCAGCTCACCGTCACCATACGTCTCCTGGGTGCTGCTGGCAGACACGGTACTGCAGTGCTACACAGCAGCAGCTCCTTGCTTCGTGGCAGCAGATGGTGCAGTACGACTGCTAGCCGTCTTCATCGTCTCCTGAGTGCTCCTGGCTGACCTCGGTGAGGTCGGTCAGGGGGCGCCTGGACATAAATGGGAGTGACTCCAGGTCATTCTCTTCTTTAAGTTTCGTCTCATGGAGATTTAGTCCTGCCTGGAATATCATGCGAGCTGGAGGCTTCTGCCTCAGGCTGCTCTCCCATCTGGCAGCACCGCGCGGTCGCACCTACCCCTTGCTCCCATGGCTCATGAGGCCTGGACAGTAGTAAGCAGCAGTACAACTATAGGCTGAGCAGGTGCAGAATGGCGGTAGAATGTGCCTTTGGACATTTAAAAGCTTGCTGGCTCTGTTTGCTGACTAGGCTGTTTGCAATTAGAAGAGCACAGTAAGGCACGCTGCACATCACAGAGGCTTTGAAAACCGGTTTCATGACTGGCCGCTTCAGTGTGGCAGTTGTGTGTGTTTCTCCTTGATGCAAACCTGCCCCCTTTGTTGATTTTAATTCCCTGTAAACCAACCCTGCAAGCCATGTTGCCAGTCACCCCTCCCTCCTTGAGAGCAATGGCAGTTATGAGCACTGTAAACACCACACACATGATCCTGCAGTATTTGCAGCACCAGAAACTTCAAAAGCAGGCAAAGAGGCAACAGCAGCGCGATGACAAAAGTGATGAGGACACGGACACAGACTTCTCTCAAATCATGGGGCCTGGCAATTTGGACATCATGGTGTTAATGGGGCAGGTTCATGCCGTGGAACTCTGATTCTGGGCCCAGGAAACAAGCACAATCTGGTGGGACCGCATAGTGTGGCAGGTCTGGGATGATTCCCAGTGGCTGCGAAACTTTCGCATGCATAAGGGCACTTTCATGGAACTTTGTGACTTGCTTTCCTCTGCCCTGAAGCACAAGAATACCAAGATGAGAGCAGCCCTCACAGTTGAAAAGTGAGTGGCGATAGCCCTCTGGAAGCTTGCAACGCCAGACAGCTACCGGTCAGTTGAGAATCAATTTGGAGTGGCTAAATCTACCATAGGGGCTGATGTGATCCAAGTAGCCAATGCGATCACTGACCTGCTGCTATCAAGGATAGTGACTCTGGAAAATGTGCAGGTCACAGTGGATGGCTTTGCTGCAATGGGATTCCCTAACTGTGGTGGGGCAATAGACGGAACACATATCCCTATCTTGGGACCGGAGCACCAAAGCAGCCAGTACATAAACCGCAAGGGGTACTTTTCAATGGTGCTGCAAGCACTGGTGGATCACAAGGGACATTTCATCAACATCAATGTGGGATGGGCAGGAAAGGTACATGACGCTCACATCTTTAGGAACTCTGGTCTGTGTGAACGGCTGCAGCAAGGGACTTACTTTCTAGACCAGAAAATAACTGTTGGGGATGTTGAAATGCCTATAGTTATCCTTGGGGACTCAGCCTACCCCTTAATGCCATGGCTCATGAAGCCGTACACAGGCACCGTGGACAGTAGTCAGGAGCTGTTCAACTATAGGCTGAGCAAGTGCAGAATGGTGGTAGAATGTGCATTTGGATGTTTAAAAGCTCGCTGGTGCAGTTTACTGCCTCAGTTAGACCTCAGCGAAACCAATATTCCCATCACTATTACTGCTTGCTGTGTACTCCACAATATCTGTGAGAGTAAGGGGGAGACATTCATAGTGGAGTGGGTGGTTGAGGCCAATCGCCTGGCCACTGATTACGCACAGCCAGACACCAGGGCGATTAGAAGAGCACACCAGGAAGTGCTGCGCATCAGAGAAGCTTTGAAAACCAGTTTCATGACTGGCCAGGCTACGGTGTGAAAATTCTGTTTGTTTCTCCTTGATGAAAACCAGCCCCCTTGGTTCACTCTACTTCCCTGTAAGCCAACTGCCCTCCCCTCCCCCCTTTGATCTTGCCACTTGCAGAGGCAATAAAGTCATGTGGTTTCAAATTCATGCATTCTTTATTAATTCATCGCACAAGTGGGGGAGGATAACTGCCAAGGTAGCCCAGGAGGTGTGGGGGAGGAGGGAAGCACTGGGTGGGGTAGGGGAGGGGGGAAGGACAAGGCCACACTGCACTTCAAAACTTATTGAATACCAGCTTTCTGTTGCTTGGGCAGTCCTGTGGGGTGGAGCGGTTGGGTGCCCGGAGGCCCCCCTACCACATTCTTGGGCATCTGGGTGAGGAGGCTATGGAACTTGGGGAGGAGGGCAATTGGTTACACAGGGGCTGCAGTGGTGGTCTGTGCTCCTGCTGCCTTTCCTGCACCTCAACCATACGCCGGAGCATATCAGTTTGATCCTCCAGTAGCCTCAGCATTGCTTCCTGCCTCCTCTCATCACGCTGATGCCACCTATCATCTTGATCCCACCACCTCTCCTCTCACTCCTGCCACCTCTCCTCTCGCACGTCCCTTCTGTCCTCGCATTCATTTTGTGCTTTCCTGCACTCTGACATTGTCTGCCTTCATGCATTCTGCTGGGCTCTTTCAGCGTGGGAGGACTGCATGAGCTCAGAGAACATTCCATCGCGAGTGCGTTTTTTTTTCACCTTCTAATCTTCGCTAGCCCCTGGGATGGAGATGATAGGGGGAGCGTTGCAACATTTGCAGCTGCGGGAGGAAAAAAAGGGAGAATAGTATTTAAAAAGACACATTTTAGAGAACAATGGGTAGACTCTTTCACAGTGAACCAAGCTGTTAACATTACATAGCACGTGTGCTTTCTTTACAAGGTCGCATTTTGCCTCTTATATTAGGGGCCTGCTGGTTTGGTGTGAGAGATCACACATGCAAGGCCGGCGAGCAACAGAATTTGGCTTACAGGCAGATATGGTAAGCCACAGTCTTTTGGCTTCTTTAAGCTTCATAACATGTGGGAATGGTTTCAAACAGCAGCGCCCTCATTTCCCATACCAAGCACCCATTGGTTGGCCATTTAAAAGGCCAGGCTGCGGTTTTTGGGTAAACGTGCAGCACAAAACCCAACTAAACACCCCCCACACACACAATTCTCTGGTAAGATCGGTTCACCCCACCCACAACCGCGTGGCTTACAGCAGGGATGATTTCTGTTCAGCCACAGGTAAACAGCCCAGCAGGAACAGCCACCTCTGAATGTCCCTTTAATAAAATTCCTGTATTTCAACCAGGTGACCATGAAAGATATCACTCTCCTGAGGATAACAGAGAGAGATAAAGAACGGATGTTGCTTGAATGCCAGCAATCACTGGGACCATACGCTGCCATGCTTTGTTATGCAATGATTCCAGACTATGTGCTACTGGCCTGGTGTGATAAAGTGTCTACCATGGAGGACGGAATAAGGCTGCCGTCCCCAGAAACCTTTTGCAAAGGCTTTGGAAGAGATCCCTGGTGGATTTCTGCTCCATCCCCATAGACGTTAATAGACTTTTCCAGTAGCTGTACTGGCCGCGAATGCATCCCAAGTCTTCAGGGCAAATTAATCATTAAACATACTTGCTTTTAAACCATGGATTATATTTACAAAGGTACACTCACCAGAGGTCCCTTCTCCGCCTTCAAGGTCCGGGAGCCCACCCTGAGTGGGTTGGGAGGGTACTGGCTCCAGGCTCATAAACAGTTCCTGGCTATCATGTAAAGCTTGCTTGCTGTGCACTGTCTTCAACCTCCTCCTCCTCCTCCTCATCCTCAAAATCCGCATCCCTGTTGTGTGAGAATCCATTGACGGAGTCCACGCACAGGGTGGGGTAGTTGTAGGGGCACCCCCTAGAATGGCATGCAGCTCATCATAAAAGTGGTGTGTCTGGGGCTCTGACCCGGAGCGGCTGTTTGCCAGTCTGGTTCTTTGGTAGGCTTGCCTGAGCTCCTTAAGTTTCACACGGCACTGCTGCGGGTCCCTGTTATAGCCTCTGTCCTGGAGATTTTTTCAAATATTTGGGCATTTCGTCTTTTGGAATGGAGTTCTGATATCATGGATTCCTCTCCCCATACAGCGATCAGATCCACTACCTCCCATTTGGTCCATCCTGGAGCTCTGTTGTGATTCTGGGACGCCATGGTCATCTCTGCTGATGAGATCTGCATGGTCAACTCTCTGAGTCTCACCATGGTCTGGCCCGCAAACAGGGAAAATGAAATTCAAAAAGTTGCCCGTAGGGCGTTTTCCTGTCTACCTGGCCAGTGCATCTGAGTTGAGAAGTGCTATCCAGATGCAGTCCACAATGGAGCACTCTGGGGATAGTCTCCCGGAGGACTCAACATACTGGCTCGAATTGCATCCACACTACCCCAAATTTGATCGCCAGGCTAAGGTCGCTCTTTCAGCCCAGGTTAATCATATGTACAACCCAGACGATGAGGCAGAGGGAGTACAGAAATCGATTTTAAGAGCCCTTTAATCGCTCATAACAAAAATTACTTCATCGTGTGGACGGGTGCAGGGTTAAATTTAATCTAACACTGCTAAATTTCGATCTAAACTCATAATGTAGACCAGGGATAAGAGGTGTGGACCGTCTAGACTTTTTATAGTACAAAATTTGGTGAGGTAAACAGGCAGCGCTTTATGGTAAAGATGTGTGTTGGTGGTAAATAGATGTCTTCTCTGTGTTAGCATCATCCGACTCTGTGTCCTCTCCTTTGTACCAAGATATTCAGTTATTCTCCTTCATCGCTCCATTGGCTGCCCCACTAGAACCATCTCTTTTAGGGTAACTTATTTTCAGATCTCTTGCGTACTGAGTTGTGGAATCTAAAGTGGTTGTGATATTCTAGTTGTCTATAACAAGCATAAGTTGAATAGTTCTTCCATGTGTAGTGCTCACGGTGTGGGTCCTTAATATATGTGAGCATGTTTCTAGGTGTGTCTATGCTTGCTTTATTTAATGTTTGTTGCATAGATTCGAGCTAGGTGTGTGAGATGTAAGTTAGCCTATTCTATTCTGGGACCATTGCCTGAAACTGTTGTTATCATACATGTCTGTAAGTGAAATGGGAAGAATGCTAAATACTTAGCTACAGATCCATGGCTATTTTTGGATAATGGCAGTGAAAGGCTAGAGGGGATACATGGTTATTGGGTGTTACTTTTCTATTTTTATGTTTCTACTGTAGTAGTATTCAAAGTGCTATCTGAACATACATCTATTTGTCTTGTTTTTCCGGTTTCATCTGATTTCAGCATGTCTTCCCAGCCAAAGGTGGAAAAAAAACAACAAAGCAGGTAGGTGCATTCGCAGTAAGAGTTAAGGCTTCTTGGAAGGGGGGGAGGATACTGTGATGTCTTAAGTTGTGTCTGCTAACAGGTGTGATTGGGTGTACTTGTATGAATTTGTCTAATAAGAATGATTTCCGCTTGGAGTCAGACTCGTTCGCATGCATTATACTGTAGTCTGACTAAATGTTGAGAAGATCGGTACTTGTAGATGTGAAAGAAGAGCAATGTTTGAGCCATAATAAAATCTAGGGCTGGCATTAAGTCACGCTTTATGGATATAGACATTATTCAATGTCTAGGGAGGTGGTAGCTCCCCTGGAAGACCTGAAATTGCTCTTTGATCTGAATGATTCTGTGCTGGTTGTATGACCATACTCTTGGACGAAAAGCCATGGCAAGAAGTGAAACATGAGTACTGCTTTGTCCATGTGGGAAAATTCTTGAGGTCCAATGTATAGTCTGTAAAAGGTCTGAGATATATGGCTGATTACCCTTCACTAATGAAGAGGAGAGATAAGAGAGTACTGTTGTGAGTGTCTTGCTGTGGGAAATGACATAGCTTAAATTGGTTCTTGTGGGTGATGAAGCATGTCATCTAGGCTAATCAGGGAATAATAACTAGGATGAAGTAGGAAACAGAGGCTTGGAATTTTCACTTTCCTGTTGAGGTTTTTAGGTTTTGTTAAGTAAAAAATCTCTGAACTCAAAGTAATACCTGACTTTTGTCACACTGTCATGGAAGACGCTGAGATAGTATAGTCTACACTATACAGAGAAATTTTGTGTAGGGTGCATCAGCCAGAAGCCCTACAAAAAGTCTTATCAAGAGGCAAAGCTGTAGAGTAAACAAGAATAATCATGGGGGAGAGGCTTTGGGCTTGGAACTTGGGAGACGGGGATTCTTATTCCCAGTCCTGTGTGCTGAAGTGATTTACCCAAGGTTACTACCCTTCTTTTGTTGTGTCTCTTCCCTCCCCCTCCTTTTGTAAAATGTGATACTTGCCTCTGCCTCTGCAAACTGTTTTGAGATCTACAGATGAAAAATACTCACAGCTCAATGTTACCTTCCTTTTACCTTTAGTCAGAACAGAGCTTTAAAGTCTATTTTATAACCCTGAGA